>NW_026057580.1:38020707-38320707 GCF_023721935.1 Panthera uncia | reverse complement strand
TATTTACAGGCAGTGCTCAGACAGACCAATTATTTAGTTCTATTTGCAAAATTTGACAAAAAATCCAATCAAGTCTTTTTCATTTATTTTCTTTTGGCCTAACGTCAGGGTGGAAATGTAGTTTGTGGTAGTAATGCAGAGAAGGGGGAAGTATTATTCCATTGTTACATTTAGACCAAAGAGAAGAGACATTGTGAAACTTCTCATGAGACTACTAGGGGGGCATCATTCCACATTCAGATCAGCATCTGAATTCCTGGATGTGTCCTCTAAATGAGGGCTATTAATCAGTTAGGCCAAATAATATCTGCAGAGGTACAGACATGGAGTAGAAGCGACACAGTGTCATTACTGTGTGTGGTTTGCCATTCACCTTTTGAAAACAACCTGAATAAATGAATCTATGATATAGAAAGTATAAACCAATGTTAGAACTATCTGTGATTTATCAACTGAAAAACTGAATAAATCACAGCTTGCTCACTATTCTGCCAGCATCTCTGGCAACTAGCATCGTCTTTCATTTAGGCTGCTATGAAAATTCTCTAGAAGCATGTAGGGCTTTTATGCCAGTTAGCTGTGCAGGTTGAAGATTTCAAACATGCAAAACTACACATACTTATTCTAACTTATTCTCTCCTTGAATTCCTAAGAAGTCTCCTCAAATATGGGCAGATTTCAAGGCTGGTAAATGGTAAACATTGAAATTAATTAGACTCTGGCATCCAGGATGCTTCCAGCCAGAATGTGAATCGGCAAACTCATTTTCTCTGGAAAGTTGCATAATTTGAAAGATTTGCATTTAGTTGCCAGCTCTGAAAAGTGGTAGATGTCACTTATCACAACAATGACAGTAAAACAGTAATAGCCACTATCGACATTTTTAATCTTAATAAATAACTATGCAAAGTAGGTATGATTTCTCCCCATTCCACAGTTGGAAAAACTGTGTTTCAGAGGAGTGCAAGTAACTTGCCTTTTACGGGTCACACAGTCACCAAGTGCTGTCACCGGAACTCAATGGCAGTTTTGTGTGCTTGCTTCAAGTCTGTTTACTGCCTCTTTATAAAAAGAGCCTTATCAACCCTCCTGCTGGGTATACAAAGGGTTTTTAATGTATTTGGAAAAAGTGACAACACACTTAAGTTTAATTAATCCTGAATGAATTGTTAGGTGTCACATTTCACCAAGTGAAATATCCTATAATATTTTGTTACATTCTTAGAATGCCAAAAGAAAAAGAAAAGAAAAGAAAGGAAACAAAAAGAAAAGAAAAGAAAAAAGAAAAGAAACAGAGGAGAGGAGAGAAAAAAGTCCCAAACTTCCTAATGTCCCCTATATTTGAGTTATTGGCTCTGCCAGGGGGTCCCTTCCAAGCTGAAGCAGCCACAAGAATTCTCCTTCCAGGATACTCTCCCAGCCTCTGCCCGGGCCCCATCTCCTGTGTCTCTGTCTCCTGTTTTTACTCTGTTGCTGTCCCGTGCTCCCTGGGATGCCATCCCCGGGGATTTTCCGTTAACACCTGCTTTCATTAAGGAACCCCAGTATTGGCTGGACTGCCAGATACCTTTTGCCCTCTCGAGTTTCAACCCATGCCCTCATCCCACACTTGAGCCTCCCCATGGAGCTTCCTGAAGATGCTCCTAGAGTCCTTCATGGAACCCCCTAATGCACACCCTGCAGGGAAGCCTGGGCTTCAGCCCAGCTGCACAGCCTCCCACAGCCCCTGCTATCTGAGCGCTCCCTCTGCCAGCTGATCCTGGGACACTCAGGCCCTAACACCCATGCACCCAAAACATTTCAGTTTGGTAGATATAAATAATGACCGAGAGCAGAAATAATTCTGGAACCTCTGATCCGGGGCAAGATGTGGAAAGGCATTCACACATGCATTCATAAAAGAGTTACTGAGAGCCTACTATACATAGTTGGTAGTGGTTGTTCTTGAGAATGGTGGCAAATTAAAGTGAAATTCAAGGTTTTTCATATTACACGTCCGTTTAAACCAGAAAAGAACTCCCATTACTAATTTATTTAATTCCACAAATGTGTATTAAGCTTCAAGCACATGGATGGTGCTATGCTGTGTGCTATTCATTGTTGAATGATTATTCTCACCCTAATCCAGCCCTTCAGCAAGAAGCCATAAGCTAAACATGTTTTGGCCAATAATAAAAAATAATAAAACAATGAAGCACTAACTTATATATAGATTTTTTTAAGTTCTTTTATTTTTTTTTTAAACTTTTTTGGAGAGAGAGAGCACTCACACATGAGAGCCAAGGAGGGACAGAGGGAGAGGGAGAGAATCTCAAGCAGCCTCCATGATCAGCGCAGAATCTATGTGGGTCTCAGTTTCAGGACCGTGAGATCATGACCTGAGCCAAAATCAAGAGTCGAATGCTTAACCAACTGAGCCACCCAGGTGCCGCTTAAAGTTCTTTTAATCACTGAATTCCATCCACAGTTCTGGAGGTTTGTGCCAGCGTGTCCAGCTAATGTTCCTGCTGTCTTGTTCCAGTAGGACACCTAGAATGGGAGATTTATATTTGAGCTGCAGGGACATTAGCAATCGTCTGGTTTAAAGAACCCATTTTATAGGAGGGCCAAATGAGACCTAAAGATGCTAACCTACTTTCCCAAGACCACAGCCAGTCACTGGGAAGTGCCCAGAGCATTTCCTGGAGGCTTCTGCACTGACAGCAGAGATAAGCAGACTCACTCCCTCTGCTGGTGCAGCAAATCCCAGAATATTCTCAGGATTTGGGAAAATAAAGCAGGTGGGCCAGTGTGGAAGGTGAGGCCCCTGCATCGTATCTCAAAGGAACCCTCAGGGGAGGGCCATGTTTATTCAAATTACTAAGTGCTAAGCACCAAGCACTGTATTAAAGTAATATTCACATCTTGAGAAGGAAACAGACTACCAGTTCTGCCTTAACTAGGCCTTTCATGAATAGTAATAAAAATACTAATATTAATTAATAAAAATACTGAAAAGTATATCCTATGACTGCATTGGTATAACGATGAATATATCCAACTTGGATTATATTAATTGGTGGGTTTTTTTTTTTTTTATTCTGATAAAAGAATTTAAAACACGTTCTTCAGCACCTAAGAGTATGCTGGGCTAAAGCCATGTGTCCTGGGCCCTGCAGATTACCAGTGACTGGGACGCAAAGAAATGACGCTTCCCCTCCTCCCCACATATGAAACCAGGACCTCAAAGCCTTGGCTAAGAGCTGGGGGGGAGGGTTGGAGAAAGGGCACTACAGCTGCCCCGACCTCTACCCCTCCTCCTACCCCTCCACCCCAACCCCCCCTCCTCTCCCCGTCCCACCCGTCCCCGCAGCGGGCGGGCGCGCGCGAGGCCAGGTTTACTCCCACGCCGACCCGTGGGAAATCTGGTCACTGCGTCCAGGTGTGAAGCTTGGTCACTCTGGGCGCCAGGGCGCGGCGGGCCCGCCTGCCTGGGAACTCCGCAGCCCAAGCTGTGCCTTTTGGGAATGGGAAAAGATGATCCAGGAGTTTCCACCACATTCCCCCAGGCGTCCAGGCCGGATCTGTCGCGGTAATCACAGAGTAATAATGGCTCTATCAGCCGTCCCCTGCAGCTCCTTCCGCCACCGCGCCAATTCCTTCCAGACTTCTGTTTCCTCCACCGGCGCTCACCGCACAGTGGTTTTTAAGGAGGAAGCAGTCCCGGCTCTTAAAATTTCATCCCTTAAATCTATTCCTACTTCTTTGCTATTGAGCGCCATCTAGCGAACACTAGCCTTCATCACATTGAAATGGCCTGGTGGAGGAGGGGAAGTCCACGAAAAAGACCTCAGGGGCCCTCAGCCCAGGTGAAGCCTGAGTTTCAGCCAAACAGAGCTGAAATTCTGCCTTAGGACAGGACCCTATCAAAGGGGATACTTCACTTCCTGTCCCACACGTGAGTGTTGCCAGGGTGTAAGAGAAGGGCAGAATGAAATTATAAAGAAGAGAAAGAACAGGGCAGAAAGGCCGTCAATCAATTCACAGCCCCAAGGTTCCGAGCAAGTGACAGGACACTCTGCAGCGAGAGGGAAGAGGGCGGTGCGCTAGGAACTGGAGTTGGTAACATGAGCTCCTGAGACCCTCAAAGGCCTAGCAGACCAGGAGAGTCTGTTTTCAGGCCTGACAAACATGACTAGAAAAAGACACTCTTGGACCATCAAGAACCTATGAATGTAAAAGCTGCTTGGAGAACAGGACCATGATCTTTTTGTTTTTAATCAAAATAGTTTTTTTCAGGAATAGAGTTTAGTGATTCATCACTTACATATAACACTCAGTGCTTATCCCAACCAGTGTCCCCCTCAATGCCTCTCACCCTTTCAGCCCTTCCCACCCACCCAACACCCCACCAGCAACCCTCAGTTTGTTCTCTGTATTTAAGAGTCTCTTATGGCCTGTCTCCCTCTCTGTTTTTATATTATTTTTGCTTCCCTTCCCTTATGTTCATCTGTCTTGTATCTTAAATTCTACATACGAATGAAATCATGTGATACATGTCTTTCTCTGACTGACTTATTTCCCTTAGCATCATACACTCTAGCTCCGTCCACATTGTTGCAAATGGCAAGATTTCATTCTCTTTAATCACTGAGTAATATTCTGTTATATATACATACCACATGTTCTGAATCCATTCATCAGTTGATGGGCATTTGGGCTCTTTCCATACTTCGGCTATTGGCAATAGCGCTGCTATAAACATTGAGGTTCATGTGCCCCTTTGAATCAGCATTTTTGTATCCTTTGGATAAATACCTAGTAGTGCAATTGCTGGGTAATAGGGTAGTTCTATTTTTAAGTTTTTGAGGAACCTCCATACTGTTTTCCAGAGTGGCTGCACCAGTTTGTATTCCCACCAGCAGTACAAAGGGTTCACCTTTCTCTGCACCCTTGCCAACATCTGTTGTTGCCTGAGTTGTTCATGTTAGCCATTCTGACAGGTTTGAGGTGGTATCTCATTGTGGTTTTGATTTGTATTTCCCTAATGATGAGTGATGCTGAGCATCTTTTCATGTGTCTGTTAGCCATCTGGATGTCTTCTTCAGAAAAGTGTCTATTCATGTCTTTTGCTCATTTCTTCACTGGATTATTTGTTTTCTGCGTGTTGAGTTTGATAAGTTCTTTATAGATTTTAGATACTAACCCTTTATCTGATATGTCCTTTGCAAATATCTTCTCACATTCCATCAGTTGCCTTTTAGTTTTGCTGATTGTTTCCTTTGCTTTGTTATCTTGATGAGATCCCAATAGTTCATTTTTGTTTTTGTTTCCCTTGCCTCTGGAGACATGTCAAGTAAGATGTTGCTGTCACCAAAGCCAAAGAGATTTTTGCCTCTTTTTCCTCTAGGATTTTGATGGCTTCCTGTCTTACATTTAGGTCTTTCATCCATTTTGAGTTTATTTTTGTGTATGGTGTAATAAAGTGGTCCAGGTTCATTCTTCTGCATGTCGCTGTCCAGTTCTCCCAGCACCACTTGCTAAAGAGACTTTATTCCATTGGTACTCTCTCCTGCTTTGTCAAAGATTAGTTGGCCATATCTTTGTGGCTCCATTTCTGGGTTCTGTATTCTGTTTCATTGATCAGAGTGCTATTTTTGTGCCAGACTGTCTTGATGATTACAGCTTTGTAATATAGCTTGAAGTCCAGAATTGTGATGCCTCCAGCTTTGGTTTTCTTTTTTTTTTTTTTTTAATTTTTTTTTAATGTTTATTTATGTTTAAGAGACAGAGAGTGAGCGGGTGAGGGGCAGCAAGAGAGGGAGACACAGAATCTGAAGCAGGCTCCAGGCTCCAAGCTGTCAGCTCAAACTCATGAACTGTGAGATCATGACCTGAGCGAAGTCAGACGCTTAACCAACTGAGCCACCCAGACACCCCTTTGGTTTTCTTTTTGAACATTACTTTGACTATTCAGGGTGTTTTCTGGTTCCACACCAATATTAGGATTGTTTGTTCCAGCTCTGTGAAGAATCCTGATATTATTTTGATAGGGATTGCATTGAATGTGTAGATGGCTTTGGGTAGTATTGACATTGTAACAATATTTTTTCTTCCAATCCATGAGCATGGATTGTTTTTCCATTTTTTTGTGTGTGTCTTCTTCAATTTCTTTCCTAAGCTTTCTATAGTTTTCAGTGTATAGATTTTTTACCTCTTTGGTTAGGTTTATTCCTAGGTTTTTTATGTTTTTTGGTGCAGTTGTAAAGAGGATTTATTCCTTGATTTCTCTCTCTGCTGCTTTATTGTTGGTGTATTGAAATTCAACTGACTTCTATACATGGATTTTATATCCTGCAACTGTGCTGAATTCACGTATCAGCTCTAGAAGTTTTTTGGTGGAGTCTTTTGGGTTTTCCATATGGAGTATCATGTCATCTGCAAAGAGTGAAGGTTTGGCTTTCTTCTTGCCAATTTGGATGCCTCTTACTCATTTGTGTTGTCTGATTGCTGGGGCTAGGACTTCCAACACTATGTTGAATAACAGTTGTGAGAGTGGACATCCTTCCTGACCTTTAGGGGGAAAGTTCTCAGTTTTTCCCCATTGAGGATGATATTAGCAGTGGAACTTTCATTTATGGCCTTTATGATCTTGAGATATGGTCCTGCTATCCCTACTTTTTTAAGGGTTTTTATCAAAAAAGGATGCTGTATTTTGTCCAGTGCTTTTTTAGCATCTATTGAGAGGACAGGACTTTTAATGTGAACTGTAAAATTCCTCAAAGTGTTCCCTGCAGGCAAAGAACATTTATTTAAATGGTTTTTATCACATGATGAAGAGCTAGGGGACATCCTTCCTCCACAACCAGTTGGGAATGCTTTTCAGGACCTTTGGCATACAGACGAAAGACATTATATAAGCAAATCCAGGGAAGAAACTAATACATAAAATGTGCTTACACTGGAAATCTCAGAATGATACAAGTATTTCCAAGCCCCATGTGACAGCTCACTTACTTCAAGCCATGTTTATTGCTGTTACATTTTAGCAACAGAAACAAATGTGGAGTTGTGGTGTCAGACGGTACTTTGTACAAGGAAACATTCTGTCTAGTGGAGGAGTTTTGGCAGACGATGGTTTTGAACTTCGGTTTAGTTAAGAGAGCCTTTGTTCAAAGCATTCGTGGAAGTCTGATATGTAAACCCGTACAAGTGGGCATGCTGGCATGCTTGCCTGCCCCCATCCCTTGTTCGCCCATTGGAGCCCTAAGGTCTCTCCTGGAAACCCCATATTTGAAAACCACTAGAATGATATCAAAAGCTGAACGTTGTAAGCAGACATGTGGATGTTAATCTGGGATTATACTTACTAGCTAACATGGACTTGAGTTTTCTTGCTTATGAAAATGAGGCCAGTGGTATCTACTTAGGAAAGTTGTGAATATTAATGAAGGCTTGTTTGAAGTGCCCAACACAATGCCAAACACAAAATGGCTGTAGATAAATGTGAGCTCCCTGTTTATGTAAATCATTGTCACTGCGCTCCTGGTGAAGCTGGAGTGCAGGATCATGATCCCTAGGACTACTTTGGGAACAAGTCCTGAAATGGAATGACAGTGCCTTGACTACCTCTGGCATCCACATAGGAAGCTAAAGACTAGGCTTAGGACCTCTTGGTGCCAGGATGGACATGGAACTTTCCCACCATCTGCAAACTCGCAGACCCTGACACTGCTCAACACACTAAGACCAAGTACCCTGGACAGAGATTGTCAAATTTGCTGTGCAGAAGAGCTCCCTACGTGAAGGACAGAAAATTAGGTCGTTTTGCCAGCTAGCAATTATAGTAAGCCCAGGGGCTACACCAAGTCATACTTGGTGGGTATGATACAGGCTCGTGAAGAAACCTCTCTATAGAGCCCACCATAAAAATAATGTATTTAAAGAGGGCTTAAGCAAATCCAGGAAGCTAGGGCAATTATAGACCAACTAGGCTATACACCAATCATGGAGACTTCCCTTCCTCTAATCCACACACAGCTTGATTATGACTTGAAAATATTCTTCTAGAAAATGACATCTAATTGTTCTCTTCCTAATCAACTGTTGATCTCAAATCTCCTTGAACTCTCTCTTTCCAAGCTACAGATTTTGTTCAGAACAGAGCAGTTCAGGTTTTTACTACATAATGTTTACATTATCAGTATTGACCAAATCAAGAACAGAGAGCGAGAAGTTCAGACTGATTTTATTTTTGTTTTGTGCAAAGCACTGGGGATGTGTTAAGGAGGAGGAAAAGAGTCGTGTGGCCTACAGTGAATGATGAATGAGTCCGTCATTCTAAGGAGAAATGTCTTTAAGATATGACAAAGAAAGAAAATAATCAAAGCATAGGGAAAGCTTTACTTAAGAAATTTCTACTAGGGACACCTGGGTGGTTCAGGGGATTAAGCATCTGACTTCAGCTCAGATCATGATCTTGAGGTTCATGAGTTCGAGCCCCAGTTCAGAGCTGGAGCCTGCTTCAGATTCTGTGCCTCTCTCTCTCTCTGCCCCTACTCTGCTTACGCTCTGTCTCTCTCTCAAAAATAAATAAGTAAATGTTGAAAAGAGTTTTTAAAAAAAAAGAAATTTCTACTAAACTTTTGTTCATAATACAGTCTCTTCTCTTCCGTGGCACTTCCTTCCCACAGTCAGCTCACAGCCAGTTCTCAGTCTTTGCCTGAAGCCCGAAGCTGTAGGTGCCCCTCCAAGTGTGGTAAGTAGAGGACCATCAGCACACCAAGGAAAAGTATTTTTAAGGTATAATAATGGAAGCGGTATGGGCTGCTTTGCAAATTAGTATTGTAAATACTGTGTCTTCTGGTACAATTCTAACTCGCTGCAATTGCCTTTACTTGCTGTGGTCCCACAGCTACCCCTCCTGGCTCTTTCCTTCCCTGGGACTTGCTCTCACACAGATGACCAACACAAACAGCCTGTGGTCTTTGCAACACTCAACTTTGGGGCCTCAGCTTCCTCACCTGCAAAGTGAACAAATTCATGAGAAGGTTCTAAAATACCTTTCAGCTCTAACATTCTAACATGTCAAATTTTATATAAGGCTAAAATAAAAATCTAAAGCAATTAGTTTGTCTGAAATTCTTACTGCTGCAGATTTTGAAGGGCCCAGTTGGTATTTGTTGAATCCGTGAATGTTGTCTTAGTACCCAAGAAGGTATACATAGCAAACAAAAACTAAGCTCAGTGATTTGAAGTCTCCTACTTCTCTCTAGACCTGTCCTGAATAAATACCATGGGAAAAGCAAGTTATTTATAAACAAGGTGCATTTGTTCTTCAAATATATCTGATCCAGGGCCCCCAAATTTGGATAAATTTATTTCCCCAACGTTGCCTGATTGCATTCTGTTCAGCCTTCCTGGTGCGTAGACAATGTCGGGCGGGGCCGAAAGAAATTACGGTAAATCGGTAATATTTTTTCAATGGGAAACTCATTTGGTTATCACACCTTTACTCTTCAGAGGACTAGAATCTGTACATTGAGTCAGCTTTCCGAGTTAGTGTATTTCTCCACTGCAGAGAGAAGGAAGTGGAGCCTCTATTCCTCCCTGACTTGTGTTTTCAAGACTAAAAGTCTTGAGTGTAAAGTTGCTGACAGCTGTTATTTATTAAACCAGGTCCTGCATGAGAATCACCTGGGTTGTCAGGGTAAATCTGAATCATTTTCTAAACAATGACAAGGATCCCACAACATGGCCAACTTTAGGAACTTTGAAGCAGAGAAAGCCAGTTCACAGTAGTCAGGCCTGTTTGTTCAAGCTGCAGAGCAATAGAACTTCACGTAAAGTCTTCTAGCATTGTCTACCTTGCTGGGAGACCCAGGTATATGTTTTCAAGGAAGTGCTCATGCCCACAGCTTGGGCTGGCTTTATTAATCTACCTCACTATCACTTCTTCCACCACAGGGAGGCGCTGGATCAGGCTAGTGAATGAAGGTGTTTATTGGAATTCTCACCCCATGCCATGTCCCCCCAGTGACCCTACACAGAGCTTATGTGGGCAACAAATTCGGCAAAGCAGCTGACTATGTTCTTCTCCACTTGAAGATTCACAGTAGACATTAGCTTATTAATGACCCTAAAGAGATTTAAAAGTAAAAGGAGAAGAGGGTGAGATTGGAGGGAAGAAAGAGAGAAACCAGGGAAAGAGAAAGAAACCTGTTACATTTATTTCACCCTGCATTAAAAGAACAAAGAACGAAAACAAAAAGTACTTATTTAGGCACCAACCTCTTTCTAGTATAAAACCTATTAAATCCTGCTGACTTAGAGTTCTGCAAATGTTCCCACTTGGGGAATACAGGACAAGATGATCACTGAAATCATCCTAATTCTGACAATTCTAAGTTGTGTTTACATGTCTTCTAATGCACAATTCTGATCATACCCTTCCCTTGCCCAGAAATCCTCCATAGCTCCCACCTGCCTGGAGAGTCCAAATTCCTTAGCATGGCATTCAAGACCTACCAGAGTTTGACCTTAACTTACCTTTCCAGTCTTAGTTCCCTTCCTTCCAGTCCACAAGGTTTTGCTGCCTCCAAACTGGTCTTTCCTGGCTCTCTTTTCTCATATTTGTTGCTCTCCCTCCTCTATGCCTCTGTTCATGCTGCTGGCTGGGTCCAGCTGGAATGCCTTTCCTAGTCTTTGCGCATACAAATGCAACTCACTTTAAATAATTGAAACAACGATCTCTTCTCTAACTTGTATTTAGAGCTCATCTTACAGCTCTTACACTGGACAAGGTATGGGGCTTTTCCTATAGAAATATCTGTATGTATTTCTTACCTTCCCCTAGGCTTCTTGGAAGAATAGCTTTATGCACGGCTACCTGTGCCTTAGCTCCTTGCATGGAGTATGTTCCTTTTGAAAGAACAATCTGAAGGATAAATGGCTGCTGTGATTCAGCAGGAGCTCCTTCCAGGGCAGAAGGAAGAAGTGTCTTCAGCCCAAAGGCTGGTTCTGCCATCAGCATTGGGGGACGCAGGCCATTTGCTTCTCTGCCTGAGAGTTCAGTGTGCTTAGTTCTATAAAAACAGGGAAGAGCTGGCAGGGGCCACAGGCCTTCTGAGCTAAATACTCTGAGATTCTCATTTACAAAAAAAAAATTGAGACACAGCTACAGAATTTAAGATACAGAAATGTGTGTTTCCCTTTTCATTCCAGTCTGTTATCACTGCTGTACAAACCAGTCCAAAATGGAGTGATGGCAAATATATTTGGTCTCTTGCCTTTGACTTCTGCCTGTTCCACTGCTCAGGAATCCATGCATTCATTAAAATCCGTCCCATATCCGGGCTCTGTGCTGACTGCTCAGAGCCTGGAGCCTGCTTGGGATACTGTGTCTCCCTCTCTCTCTGCCCCTCCCCCACTCATGCTCTGTCTCTCTGTCAAAAATAAACATTAAAAAAAATTGTTTTAGGGGGCGCCTGGGTGGCGCAGTCGGTTAAGCGTCCGGCTTCAGCCAGGTCACGATCTCGCGGTCCGTGAGTTCGAGCCCCGCGTCAGGCTCTGGGCTGACGGCTCGGAGCCTGGAGCCTGTTTCCGATTCTGTGTCTCCCTCTCTCTCTGCCCCTCCCCCGTTCATGCTCTGTCTCTCTCTGTCCCAAAAATAAATAAAAAACGTTGAAAAAAAAAATTAAAAAAAAAATTGTTTTAAATCTGTCCCATATCTTACAGCTGATCAAGCAGACCCTTGCAAATTCCTGGCCTGTGGCGAATTTGCCCAGTGTGTAAAAAATGAGTGGACCAAGGAAGCAGAGTGTCGCTGCAGACCAGGGTATGAGAGCCAGGCGCGCCTGGACCACCGGGACTCTGGCCTCTGCACCCCCACAGAGGGATGTGAGGTCATCCAGGGAAAGGGAGCTCCATGCAGGTAGGTCAAGTACAGTAACTTTATAGACCCAAGGATTTGTTACTCTTGCTCTTGAGAAACCTATCATTAGAATGAATGCATATGGCCCTTTAAACTCACATGGTTCTCAATCTCCAGTGAACATCAAAATCTTCCAGAGGAGGACTTGTTCAAACACATGGCTGGACCCTGCTAGGCTCTCTTTTGATGCAGTACGTCTGGGTGTACCACCTTAATTGGTGTTGAGGTGTGTGTGCATGTGTGTGCGTGCGTGTGTGTGTGTATTTGGTTTTTTCCCCCTATTTGTAAAGACAGTTTTCATCATAATAAATTTGGAAAATATACAGAATTATGAGCAAGAAGATAAAAAATCATGTGATATTCACCCTATTAGCTATTATTATCTTTTGATGTATATGTTTATACAGAATGTTTACATAGAATGTTCTAAAGCAAAATGGAATCAGACTGGCTTCTGGTTTTATACTCAGCTTTTGTACTTAGAACATTCCCCATGGCATTAAATATTTTCCATACCGTCATCTTTAATGATTACATAGTAGTCCTTTCTTTAGGTCTGCTGTGTTTAGTCAATCTTTATTTCCAACAGAAAGGTTAAGAGAAGCTCTTAAGAAGAGGGAAAAGGAGGAGGGATTCATGACCCAGACTTTAGGGTGTAGGTGGCGTTATGAATGGTCAGGGAACATGAAGCCTCCCGATTCTTCTCCAAATCCTGTGATACCCAGATAAGGTCCACACTGTGCACTCTGACCTCGGAGAGTTTCTTCGTGAGCCTGTCTCACCTTTCCCAGTCATGAGTTTCCAAATACATACACCTGAACATTTCCTCAGGCTTTTAGACCACCTTGTACCCCTATCTTTAGTAGATCATCCTGGTTTTTTTTTAAAACTGTCCTCTTATTCATTCTAGTGGCCACAGTCTCTAACTTCCCACCAGGGAGCTCATGGTCATCAGTTCCTCAATAAAGAAGCAAGAGAGGGGCGCCGGGGTGGCTCAGTCATTAGGGTCATGATCTCAGTTGTGAGATGGAGCCTGACAGCAGGGAGCTTGCTTAGATTCTCTTTCTCAGTCTCTCTCTGCCCCTCCCCTGCTCTCTCTCTCTCTGTCAAAATAAATAAACTTAAAAAAAAGAACCTAGAAAGATTTAGCCTTTCTCTTCTTAAAACATAACCCTGTTCTTTTAAAGTTAAAGACACATTAAAGACAACTATCCAATAATGGTTAAGAAGCAATATTCTGGAGTCAAATTGTGATTAAAATTTTGGCTTAGCAATTTACTAATCAAGTGACCTTGAACCAATTACTTCTCAGAATTTCGATTCCCTCATTGAATCAAACCTTTTTGAGACTAATCAAACCTTTTGGGTTCCTGCAGGGGGCATATGAAATTACGTTTATAAAGCATCTTTACAAAGAACATAAAGCACAGAATGTCCATTCAGATGAGTGAGGGTTACGATAATGCTGTCAACTTTCTCCAGGTTAATCTCACTTAAAATCACAACAGGATTCTAAATGGAATCTGACATTGTTCCTAAAATCCTCCAGAAGTGAAAATGAACAACAGAAAATCTTGGAAGTACAATGATGGAGAGATTTCTCTGTAAGAGAATAATACATAAAATAATATTTAGAGCACTAGGACAATAAATACACAGAATAAATATAAGACCCAAATAGATCCTTATATTTAGGGAGTTTTTTAATGTTTATTTATTTTGGCGTGGGGGGGGGGGACAGGGAAGGGCAGAGAGAGAGGGAGACAGGCAGGCTCTACGCTGATAGCAGAGACCTCAGTGCGGGGCTCAAACTCATGAACTGTGAGATCATGATCTGGGCCAAAGTTGGACACTTAATCGACTGAGCCACACAGACACCGGAATTTATTTTGAGCATTTCAAATCAGTGGAAAGTATGGACTGGTCAATAATGGTAAGAGTACAATTTGACCTTCTATTTAGAAAAAAATAAAATTACTTTTTACACAGATCAATTCTATATCAAAGATTCAAATCTAAAATCAAAACTATGAAAATTGAGGAAAACTATCTTTAAAACCATTTCTAATAATCCTGGGCTTAAAAAAAAAAAAACCTTCCCTAATTAAGATACCAATCCCAGATGACATTAAGAAGAGGATTTCTACAGGAAAAAAGTCACCACAAATAAAATTAACATATTAAGAAGGTGGGAGAAAAATATTTACAACCTATTTTATATCTTAAAAACTCATATAAGAAATCCAGATGACCAAGAAAACGTAGGAAAAGATGCTCACTCTCACTATAATCAGGGAAATCCAAAAACAATAGAGATAGCATTTGTGAGTTTGTGAGTTTGGTAAAAATAAATAAATAAATAAATAAATAATAATATCCAGTATGGGTAACGTCAGGGAAAATGAGTTCTTTTTTTTTTTTTTAATGTTTATTTTATTTTTGAGAGAAAGAGAGAGAGACAGAGTGCGAGCAGGGGAGGGGCAGAGAGAGAGAGAGGGAGACACAGAATCCGAAGCAGGCTCCAGGCTCTAGCTCTCAGCACAGAGTCCGACGCGGGGCTCCAACCCAAGAACCGTGAGATCATGACCTGAGCGGAAATCATGAGTCAGATGCTTAACCGACTGAGCCACCCAGGCACCCCCAAGGAAAACGAGTTTATCAAGCATTGCTGGTGGATGTATAAATTAGAAAAACCTTTTATCAAGAAATATTTGTTAGTATCCATAAAAGTTTTCATTTGATTCAGATACTCTACTTTTAGACAATTATTCCTACAAAAATAACTGCATTTGTGCACTAAGATATGTTTATAGAAATGTTTGCAGCATCATTGCTTTGAATCATGCCCATCTATGGAGAAAGAGTTAAATCGTGCATAGTGTGTCAGTCACTAAGGAACACAGCAGTTAGAAAGCAATGATATAGCTCTACTGGAGCTGCCATAGGGGAAAAAAAAGACATTTGATTAAATGAGAAAAGTAAATTGCAGAATAGACCTTATGTAATAACCTAATAATTAAACTATGTACTTATAAGTATAGTAGGTTCAACTGTGTGGCATTACCATTCTGTCAGTTAACAAATCATCAAATATTGGCAATTTTGTATGGTTCACTCAAAGATGTAAGGAAAAGCATAGCGCATATGTGGAATGACAGATGCACTCAGCTACTATTCCAGTTAACAGTGGAAAGAAGAACTGCTCAGTGTTTTTTTTTTTCTTAATGTTTATTTTTGAGAGAGAAAGAGAAAGCATGAGCAGAGGAGGAACAGAGAGAGCAGGAGACACAGAATGCAAAGCAGTCTTCAGGCTCTGAGCGGTCAGCACAGAACCTGATGCTGGGCTTGTGACAGCTCAGAGCCCAATGTGGATCTCGAACTCACGGACCGCAAGATCATGATCTGACCCAAAGTCAGATGCTTAACCGACTGGGCCACCCAGGTGCCTCAAGAATTGCTCAATGTTAAATGCTAAACTCGGATCTCCTCAGCATGAGGACAATTCCCATTGCCCTCGCGTGCTGCCTCAGACAGCGTGGAAGACTCCTGAGCATAGTGGTGCTGAGGGGCCCCCCTGGATCCTCACCACCTCCTCCTGCTCCTCACAGGATGCCACCGTTTATGTGACTCTGACAGTTTACTTATATGAGGTTTACTTACATGACAATTTAAGACCTTATCAACCATAGACAAAGACAGTGATGAAGTCTGGAGGCTTTGGAATTAAAATTCCAGCTCTACCCCAACTAGTTGTGACCCTGGGCAACCTTAAACCTCAAATTTCTCATTCAGATAAGGGGGATGATCAGAATACATCCACTGGTTTAGGTGAGGGATAAATGAGACGCTCTTCTGGGTAAACGACCCTGCCTCTAGCATGGTTGGAGCTGGTTGATGATTATCCACAAAGGGCAGCCCCCTAAACACAACCTGAGATTCCCTGTCTGGAATGCAAGCCTAAACGCAGAAGCACATCTGTGGAGGACATGAAAGTGATGTAACACCGAAAGCAGCACCCTCTCAAGAATTGTAAACTCAGCTGCGATTTTGTTAGTCTACCTGAAAATGAAGGGAGAGATGGGAAATTGTACTGAGGGCAAGGGCCTTGCTGAACAGATGAGTCCATTGAGTCACAACAAACATTTTCAGTTTGTTTTCTTTGTCATTCCACTGCCAGGCCTTCATTCATTGTATTTTCACCTTTATTCTTCCTTCTTTTCCTCCATTCAGTATTTATGACTGTACTCCATACATTTTTCCTTTCCTTCAATTGTAGATGTTCTGTAGATAGATTGAGTTGTATGGAACTTGGCAAAAATTCTCCCAAGAATAAACAAAATTTTCATTTTCAAAGGTCTCTTTTTTAAAAGCTTAATGAGTTTGACTTTCATTAATCACAATTATTATACATATTCCAAAAATACAAATCTAGATCTAATAGTAAATAAATTATGACTTTTCCTCCTCAGATCTAAAACTTTTTACTTTGTCCTTCAGCTTAATGGGCCTAATTTAATAGGCTCCTAATACAGGAGCCAGATTAAGGAAATGATGATGCAAAGTGACATCTCTGAGGAGATTTTTATAATAAGGAAGTACTTGTCTTACTACAGTAAGATCCCAGATTTACTCACTTGCTACACCTCAGATGGGGGAGGGGTCCATTTTTCATCTCTTGTAGCTGTTCCTAACTCCCTTAGGAGCACTTTCTCCACTGGATGCAGAAGGAGTGGGGGTGAGGGGAGGAGCCAAGAGAGGGAGGAGTTAGAGTTCAATATAGTCCAATCTAATTTTTAAAACTTCATCTGATTAACAATTGAAGCAATCACTTTAGGCAACTCAGTTCCTTTGGAATATATAATCAGCCTTAAAAATCTTTTCCCTTCCTATCCTTTCTCCAAGATGGTATCTAGATGTATGGGGAGGGGGGGGGGGGGGGGAGACTCTCCCTGCCTCACCAGGCCCTGTGGAAAGCCTCTATCTCATATTTACCTCACCTGTGATCTCTCAGTTCTGACCCCACACACCTACACATCCCTTAGTATTCTCAGAGCCTCCAAATCACCCAACCAGGGCAAGTAGGAACCAAACATGCTGAAGGAACAAGGAACTTATTTCCTCAGACTACACCTCCAGGATAGCAGCTTCCTTCCTCCTATAGTGATACCATCTCTACGCCTTTCCCTGAAATTATTATGGACAGAATGTTGGGAGAAAGAAAACAGTTTACTGATAAGGGAATGAATATATGTCACAGAACATCCCCCAAATATTATACCCATTTTATAATGTAGAGAGGGAAAGGGCAAGGTGCAAAAGGTGTATACACTACCAGAAATTATATAATATGTATGTTAAAAAATGTGGAATTATATACATCAAATTATAAAGTAACTTTTGTTTTTAAATTGTACAAACAAATGTCATTACACGTGGTTGTTGTTCAACAACCACGACTCACGACTTTAAAAATAACTCAGAAAATAAATAATTCCACTTTTTGCGAGATGAAGTTATCCCTCATCTTTCTCTCGAGCTCTGTTCAGGCCTTCCGAGACCGCTGCCCAAGAACGGTGAGCTAACTGGGAGGTGGGACTCAGGGGCAGAAGCAGAGAGCACACTTCTTCAGCTCTCACTGGCAGCACCTACAAGAATGGGCGATCCATTTTCATTGTTGTCATCATTTTAAAGCAAAAATAGTAGCAAGTTGTAGTTGCTCTCAATGTTGATAAGCCCAGGAAATAAAATACCATATTTTTGCTTTCTTTTGTAGGTCACCAGGTCACTCTAAAAATCAAGCATACAAAACTAGTGTTAAAAAATTCCAACATCAGCAAAATAACAAGGTAAAGTAATACTTTTACATGTTGGTTTTACTGAATTTTTAAGAAAATTTAAACTATGTCTAGGTCTGACTCTTGTTTTAAAGAGAGATAAGAAAGAGCACTTTGCCTTTATTTGCCGGGCTTTTTAATTGAGTACGTAAGGGCAGGGGGTATTGTAAGGGGATTTGTTGGTGCAAGGAAGATAGAGACAGAGGGCTGGCATTATCTGAAATGTGTAGACAAAGTAATAAAATAACAGAAAAACAAGCCAAGTATTTTATTCACTTTTTCTTATAAAAATATACAGGCCATTTATCAAATGCATTGCAACAGGTTGAAATTTTCATAATAACTCATATTCTTGGAACTGAATCATTTTATGCATATTCTTGTATCTTCTTTTGATTTCAAACAATGAGCAAAAGCAAAAATTTATGTAGAGAAATATATAGAAGACACATGATTTGTGAACAATGGGTAACTTCAAAAATTCCTATAATTTCATCCTCAGATAAATATTCCTTCCAGTGTCCTAGGTATCCCTTTCAAAGTATTCATCCAACTTATTTGACTAAAATAATTCTGTTTTACAAAGGGAAATAACTTATCTCTAACCAGGTTAAATATAGAGATTAAAAAAAATACCTTCCGAGAAAATACCTTGGACAACTTTTATCCTAAAATTGCCTAGTTTCAAAAATTGTACCTAGTCTTTGATGTTTTGTAAAAGGGAGTGATAATCAGCCAGTTCCCACTCTACCCTAGATCTATAGTGTTGGATGGAAACACACACATCAAAGCTTGTACTTGAAACAAGTTATTACCATCAATATACAATCAAGGATGCTGAGGCAACCACACCAAATACTAACCATAATTCCGTGTAGCCAGGTGCACACGGGACTAATGTGTGCCGTATTTATTTCCTGAAACAAAGGAAATTGGAAAGACAGAAGAAGTTCAGTCGTGAGCCATAAAATAACAATGAAACACCATGTCTGCTATTAATAAAATGTCCAGGATGAAGCAAACGCTAAGTAAATCCTAGAGTGCCAGGTAGATTTAAGGACCACATTTCAAATGAAGCAGCAGCATGGAATAATCATGTTTGCTGAGGTTGGAAGGGAAGGTGGTGACTTTAATTCACAAACTGCCCCCTCTGCTTTAAGAGATGCTTCAGCCTGAGAATCTAAATGGGTTTAAGAAGAGATGGAATACATTCCTACTAGGTTATAAAGTTAGGAATATTTTGGAGGGCGTCCCCAAACCTTTCAAAGAAGATATCCTAAATGGCAAGCATACTCTTTCAAACACCAGCGGAGGCAATATTAGAATGAAATATTGATTTGACCTCAGATGGCATTTCGTAAGCTCTTGAAACTATTTCTCTTCCAGATAATCAGGAAAAGAGATTCTGAATTACTGGCTGACGGATATGAAGAATTTAACTATCAAGATTGGGAAGGAAATTAAAAACTAAAACTATGCAGATTATAATTTAATCTGTCTCAAGAGAAATGGATTGCTTTCTCAAGGAAAATTGTGTCCACTCTGTGAAAATTCTGAAAACATAGGCAGGCATATTTACCGGTCATCCGAATCCAGGCATATAGTCAACATTGAGAAACAACACACACCATATTTCAAATAGGGAAGAATTGTGAACTTGATGACTGATACTTTCCGCATAAAAAAGATGCTTATTATCAAAGCGCAAAACACAATCACTGACCGATGGTCGTGACAGCAAACCAGGTTTGCTTCCAGCTGCCCTCAAAACACTACTCACAGATCATTTACAAGTGCAACTTACCTATTGTTTTGGGGAGGCTGAACAATATATCAGGAAGCAAAGCTCTTCATGTGTTACAGTGCACGTGAAATACATGTATGCAAGGAGATGCAGGTCTCTCTGAAACACAGATGTATCCAGTATGTAAACAGTGGTGAGGGTATATATGCTCTGCACTTTAATGTCTGTAACGCATGCACACACACACACACACCTTCAGTTCTTCGGCACACTAGTTTTACAAGAAATTAGTGCTTGCACAGTAGATTGTTTTGTTGCCAATAATTTCTTAATTGTTCCTTTATTTTTTTTTTACGTTTATTTATTTTTGAGACAGAGAGACAGAGCATGAATGGGGGAGGGTCAGAGAGAGGGAGACACAGAATCCAAAACAGGCTCCAGGCTCTGAGCTGTCAGCACAGAGCCCAACGCGGGGCTTGAACTCATGGACTGCGAGATCATGACCTGAGCCGAAGTCGGCTGCTTAACCAACTGAGCCACCTAGGCGCCCCTGAATTGTTCCTTTGATAGAAAAAGGAACTGGCATTCAGATATATATACTATGGGAAATCTAACTTTTCTTGTTACCACATAAAGCTATTTTTTTAACTTTATTTTTGAGAGAGACAGAGACAGCATGAGTGGAGGAGGGGCAGAGAGAGAGGGAGAGAGAGAATCCCTAGCAGGTTCCATGCTGTCAGCACAGAGCCCAGTGTGGGGCCTGAACCCACAAAACTGTGAGATCATGACCTGGGCCAAAACCAAGAGTCAGACGCTCAACCCACTGAGCCACCCAGGCACCCCCTGCATAAAGCTATTTTAAAGGAAGACACTATGTTGGGGGGAAAAATTACATTGTACTTTGTGACATAACCAATTCCTATTTTCCACCACAGAGAACGGTCTTCCTAAAATTTAATAATTCTATTGAATACTTCTTGACATTAACTTTGCTGTGTGCACAGGTAGATTGGCATCAAAGTAATCCAGTTTAGTCAGTTTTTAAACGTGCTACTTAATGAAAAATGATTTCTCTGTATCTATTTCAAATGTTCCACTACTAATATATTTGCTGCAAAACCTTAATTTCAATAAAATGTAAGCACTATATTCATAGATTTTTAATAAAATGGATCTGTGTTTTAGTAGCTGTTCCCTGGATTTGCTTTATGGATTATGACACATGATTTTAATGCTATCAAAAGATGAGAAAATATTCAACATTGGCAGCACCATTTTAGCAGTAAAACTTCAAGAATAAAAACAAGTATTTCCTAATGAAGACATATTCTTTTGGGAAGTGGTATCCCCTCCTGGTTACAAACCCTTGCAAATTCACTCCTGTTGGCCTCATAAATGCATGGCTCTCAACCCTATTCCCACCCCCAATCGTCCCCTAAAGTGAGGACCTGTGATTTGGGAGAAGGAATTCAAACTGTGACATGGTGATCAAGTGCCACAAAGAACGGTGGTAGGAGACGTACCTACTCACTTATCTCTGGAACCCAAGGGAAAACACGATTGTTAGAAGCATGATAGGCCAACCAAAAGCACTTGAAAACGATTCCATCAAGAGAAAAAATTAAATTCTAACACTATCACCTCCTCATAATGTGCCCTCCACCCTCTACATTTCAGTTGTGCTCTAACAAGAGTAAGGAATGTAGTTTTTGATGGGGAAAGAGAAGTAGGCGAACACTTCATTCTGTTAAAAGGGTCCTGCTTTGAAGCCAGTTTCTCTCACTCATTGGATCACCCACTTTTCAGATTGGTCTTTTCCAACCAGCCAGAGAAGAGCTGTTGACCTGCACTCTCAGAAACCCCACCTGGATCATTAGGTTCCAAATGAGAGGCAGGAAGTAGCCTATGGAGGCTACATTCAAAGTCTCAGCAAGAAGGCCTCTTCTTTGGATCCCTAGATTTTACTTCCTTTGTCATGTCACAGACAGATTGGTAAGGACCTGGGGAAAGGTAGCCAAGATTTGGGTTTTCTCTAGTTGATGAGGGAGCGTGGGGCAAGCTGAGGGCAAAATACAGTCTAACAGCACCCCACCCCCAGGTGGAATATGGGTGATATTCCTCGGACACTCCTGGCTGCCCAAGAACCAAGGAAAGGGATTTAAGTGCTTGCCATGGTAATGTGGGAAACTAAGGCAAATGTAAAATCAAATTCCCTTACTGCCTACAGCCCATTGACCTCCCTCTAGGAGCTCAGCTGCCTCGATGATGACATTTTGCTGGGGGCAAAAGGGAATCTTGGCCTAACGTTATCCCAACCTCAAGGATCCTGTAAGTCTACTTCCTTTATCCCAACTGCCCAAAGATATATGCTAGCAATCATACTCCAAGCCCCCTGATATACATCTTAGGGGTCTCATGACTGAGGTTTTATTAAAAGGTAATAAATGGTGTTTCCCTAGCAACAGCTAGCCCCCTCAAGGTCCTGGAAACCTTGCTTCCAAAATTCCTTAGAGATTGTTCTATCCCTGACCCCCTCCCAACCTGAGGGTATATAAGGAGTTACCTGTTATGACCCCATGCAGCTCTTCATGCCCATGGATCTTGCCCCCACGCTCTAGTAAATCACCTTTTCTTGCACCAAAGAGGTCTTCAAGAATTCTTTCTTGGCTGTTGGCTCTAGACCCCATGAACCCCCATTACCCCAAAACTTCATCATAGTCAATGTGAGTAGTTGTAGACCGCATATGGTTAGTCCTGTTTGTTCCCTGGATGGGAAACCCATAAAAGTTTAGGACCAAAACTCAAGGATATTCCAGTCAGTCACCTGAGTTCCACTGCCTCTTCCTACAGCCATCTAGCACAGGGGTTCCAGCTCAGGACCCCAGACTTCTCCAATTGATTCCATCTGAGACGTGGGGCAACAAATGTAATGCTTATAATTGTTTTTAACACGCTGTAACTGTATTAAAAGCACAAGATGCAAGAGGAAGTTCTACATAGACAACATTTATTATTTCTATTTCCAGTACATCAGTATTTTAGGAAATAATCAGATATACATTTTTAAGGAAATGAGGAAAAATTAAGTAACAGTTGCAATTAGATGGATTTTCAAAAGTGAGAAGAAAATGGACAATAAGCCAATCTGAGGTTTGAAGGTGAGATTCTGCATAGATACAAATTAGGATTAAAGATTCTCATTTTAATGTACATTTTTTTCCTGATTATCTTTTGAAAGATTTCTGGGAAGTCTGACAACCAAACTTACTTCATCTATTAAGTTGGTGATGGGGAAGGAAGAATACACTGATGTGAACTGAACGTAACTGTATTCAATGATCTGGTACTGACGTGGGTAGACTCTACCTCTCAGAGTCTGTCCAACTCTATCCCTCCATGAGGCTTATGCACAGAATGTCTACTCACTGCTCATCTTCTCCAGTGTGGCGGTGCCATTTCTATATGCTAAGAATTTATACACCAGGTCTACTGTGACCCAAGTTTTAATAACCACAGGTTCTGCTTCTATATTACATATAATTCACTCTAAAACTCAGCAAAGATCAGGAGTGCTTTGTCACCCAAAATGTATCAGTGTTGTTCAACTTGGGGAAGTAGAGTTTTCAGGGGCAGACCCATTTCTTTCTCTTCCATCACTGTTCCTCTTCTCTTTCCTTATTGTTACAACTGTTCCCCTCGACTTGTCCTTATTCTCATTTTTAGTATCTTCTGCCCTCTCCTCCCTTGTTAGTTTGTCTTCTGGGAGAAGTAAACTCTCAATACTTGTTATTTCTGGTAATGAAACATAGAATATGTCACACCTTCTGGAGATGTGGAATGACAAAGGAACAACCCTTTGTAAATCTACAGGGGGCTACTCAAAACAATTTTTTTTTATTCTTTTTGTTCCACATGATTGGAGCAAAAATATTTATATCTCGTTCATGGTCTAGAATTAAATTACTTGATCCCTCTGGATTTCTTTTACCTCCTCTGTAAAAGGAGGCAGACCAACCACTAACATTGTATTAACTGATGATTCATTCAATAAATATTTATTCTACTTATCCAAGTACTCTTACAGTCCTTCACAAAAAGAAACCAAAGAGCTACGTATCTGGATCCCCTGAGAACCATAGTAATAACCTGTGAATTAAAATATTTTTTTAAAAACCCAATTAATAGAGCTCTACAATTAATCCTCATTATTATTCCTGCCTGTTTCTTCTATTCTCTAGCTAAGCTCCCACAAATACCACCTGCCTATTTTCCATGTAAGATTATATTTTCTTTGTTGTTTGCAAAACAAAAGTGTTCACTGTGTTACAGGAAAGAATGACCTATTAAAAAGACATTATAGGAAGCAGAATGTAAGTTACAATAGAATGTCTCTTGTGTAGGCTTATACTCCTACGTGCATTATTTTATTTTTTCCTCACATAATCCTTTGAGAAGGTGCCATCTACTCAACTTTACAACAAAGAAAATTCACTGTTCTCTTGACATGTGTGTATTAAAGAAACTTCCTTTCTCTCAGTGCATACCCATAGCTCATAATACATATCTCAAATGTGGTAGTGGAATTAGGAATTACATTATAATCAAATTGAATTTTTCCTTCTCATTCTTAGTATTTTATGTATGTCTACTTTTGTAAAGTATACACTAAGGAAGGAACATGTACTGAGTAAGAAAACCCATTAAGAGAAGATTAGTTCTTGGGGCGCCTGGGTGGCCCAGCCAGCTGAGTGTCCGTCTTTGACTCAGGTCATGATCTCACGGTCCGTGAGGCTGTGTCAGGCTCTGTGCTGTGTCAGCTCAGAGCCTGCAGCCTGTTTCAGGTTCTGTGTCTCCCTCTCTCTCTGCCCCTCCCCCGCTCATGCTCTGTCTCTCTCTCAAAAATAAACATTCAAAAAAATTTTTTTAAAAAGAGATTAGTTCTTAATATACAGTACACTGGTTGAAATTTCAAATTTTAAATCTCAATTCAAATGACATTAAATAGAAATTGACTTTTGATTCCTATAGTTTTCACACAACGTTTATGGGTTTGACTGTGAACACTGTAAAACAGCTATATCCACATCTTTTAGAACACCATTTCTGCTACTTCTTTTAAAGGCTGACAGGCTCCCAAATTTTTCCAGCAAAGGGGAATGTGTGTGTGTGTGTGTGTGTGTGTGTGTGTGTGTGTGTGTGTCTATTATATGTAGGTTACTGTAAATCTATCTGAATTAGGGCAATTCTCCTGGTAGCCAAAATTAACTCAGGAGACAACTTTAAATAGATAAGTTCTAGGACAGCTGTGTGACATAATTAGCAACAAAATGGCTTAAAACTGTAATTTTATTAGCTATTAAAATAAAAAATGAAAGACTTGCAACAATGCTTTGCTGTGATAAGTGTCTTACAAATTTTTCAAACATTAAGTTCTCTCATTACAGTAATTTTAACCTGTTTGATGGGTTTTCCATCTAGTGCTTAAATGTATCTAGGAGATACATAAAACTCCTTCTGAAAACAGTACTAAAGGGATAAGTCATTAAAAGTCAATTTGGTTATTAAATTTTCTTCAAGGACTTTATTTGCTACTAGTTAAGCTCATCATTCACTATCCTATACAAATAAAAACACCAATTAAAGGCAAGTGATGAGAAGAGAGAGAACAGGTCGTTTATTTTCAGTAACCAGACCTTCTGCACCAATCACAGGGACCAAATGACCCAAGGGTGGGTGAATCTCCACAGTAATACAGCCTTCAGAAGATAATCCTATTCACATTCCCAATAGCACAGATAGGACAATTTAATTTCTTTAACAGGAGACAATCATTTGCACAGTATCATAATAAATAAATATTTCTGTACTAAGACACATCTTATGAGAGAAACAATTCAGAAAAAAGTGTGTGGCTCTCACAAGCATTAATCTAATCAGCTGGGAAAGATCTTCCTGACTGAGGTACTCTTTCTAGAAAAAACAATCACTGGAAATCATTTCAAAGGCTAGGGTCTTTAAAAATCAGGGGGAAAAGTACAGAGAATAATTTTATTTTTCTAATTTTATTCTAAAATACAAACACGACTCACTATCATTATATCAGCATAACTCCATGATGTATTTTTGTCTCCAAATTCCTAATATAACGTCATAAATATTAAATTTGAAACTGCTGACATTTGATCAAAACTAACACACAAAGAAAAAAATTAAATCGTCAGTTACATGAAATAAGCAATTACCAAGTACTGGGCTTTTAAATTACAAAGCTTACAAAACAGTTCTATAATTACCAAAATCTCAAGGCCAAAAAAGACACTAGACATTTTCAAAAACAAAGATATTTTGAAACAGAACACTAGCCTAAATCATACGAAACAACTTGGACAAGATTCTGATACAAAAATTGCAACTGAGATGAAGTTGAAAGAATAATTTGAATTCAGTCCAGTTAAGCCACATTGCCACCGAAAACCTATTTCCTTTTCTAAATGAAACAAGTTATCTCAAAACTTTTAAGCACTGAAATGGCCTGAATTTCCTTTATTTGTCCACGGACTGTAAGAAAATATTCTTATATAGCAACAAAACATGATAGAAAAGAAAAATAAATCTGTGAGTACCTTCTTTATCGCAGAGTACATCAAATACATTCAGGCTCTTTTCTAGAATTCTAGAAGTTCAGGTGAATTGCTTTACTCAAACTAAGCCACACCACAAAGGAGGAGGAAAAAAAATTTTCCACTTTCAATGGAAATATCCATCAATTTCTGAAAAAGTGAATTAAAAAAGTACACAGCATTCCAGATCAAAGCATCAGTGCCTTGATTAAGTGACTTAATTTTCACAAGAAAATTTAACCTAAGGTTTCATTATTCCAGTTATATGGTTCTGTGCCATCCTTGCAAAGTCAGTATTTTGAGTTTTTAAAACATTTCCTTTCCTAGAGAACAATTACAATGGACTTCAGGCAGTCTGTTGGCAAAGAATGAGAAATGTCAGAATCTGTCCAAGTGTTAACCAGTATTAGAGGGAGGAGAGGTTTAACAGTTACAGCTGGATACACGAAAACAATTTTTAGGTCCCAAGTTCACTACCATAATTTACCTTAAATTAACAAAAAGCCATGATTAATAAAATCTGTTCACTTTGTATCAGCAATTCTAACACGGTCACAGAAAGGTCAAATCTCGGGGGGCACACACCCTACTTAGTGCCCCAGCCTGGCTCCCAGCTGTCAGGTCAGGTGCACCATCTACTTTAACAGGTTCTGCAGCATGGCCGTCGCATACGTGGGCCTCGCCTGTTTGCTCTCAATTGCATTCTGGAGGTACTGGATACCTCCACAGCGTTCCCAAATTTCTTCAAACTGTCTTGGCAAAATCTCAGCACCACGCTTTCGAGTCAGGCCTGTCTCTTCAAGATTCAGCTCACACATCTCCATGTCATCCTTCCCTGCGCAGGTGAGACATCAGAGAATTAAGCATGTATCTCTTTAGAGGCACTTATTATAGACTTTATACCTGAAAGAGTTACCAATTCTCACAGAATCGAGAACTTTTAAAACTTTGTTTTCTTCCTCTAAGACAGAAATCTCCTTAATAAGTTCACCAGAAACAAGTTAAATTTGTCTTCCACCAAGGACCCTTTCAGAAAGTACTAACACTGCAGTTGATCAAACACGTTATCAACCTTAATAAAAATGCTACATTTCTTTAAACAATTATAAATCAACTGATATAATTAAATACCAATGATAAGGCTCTAAGGACACAGACAAGTTTCTATGTGTTCTACGAGGACATAATTAATCCAAACAATTTCACATCATAAATTAATCCTCAAGTAACTGGAAGTCTAATTTAACTGCAAAACTCCATCCCTCAGTCCTGAAATTTAATGGATTATTAATATTGTATATTAGGCTGTTTCCTTCAGAGGGTTTATAATCCTTTTTCCACGTGACTCACACACACCAGCCACAAGCAGGATGGGCGGCTTGTCAGGATGGAGTTCCATCTGCCGGGCAATCCACGGGCCATCAAAGTGCGCGTACCACCAGCCTTTTTTCTTATTCTGCGGATCTTTGTACTGGTCGGCAGGGCGGATGAATGGGATGCGGAAGAAGCGCTGCTGTCGGTTCATTTCGATCTCCTGCTGCCTGGCAGGAAGCTGAGACGCTGGGTTCTGCTGAGCTATTACAAAGAACAAGCAAGGGAAGTTACACCAGCAGCCCAGGGGATAACGCAAACAGCCTTTACTCCTAAAATGCACCACACATTTTGTAAGAGAAGAAGAGGGGTTCCTAAAAGTAAATCTAAAACACATGTAAATATCAATTACTTAGAAGTGAATAAAACGTAGAGTGTGATCTCTTAGAATTTTCTTTCCCTAAAGATGTTGCTTAACATTGCAAGTACACATACACACACACCACTCCCCCTCACCCCCACCGTAACACCAACAGCAAACAAGCCC
This sequence comes from Panthera uncia, assembly GCF_023721935.1. NCBI lineage: Eukaryota > Metazoa > Chordata > Mammalia > Carnivora > Felidae > Panthera > Panthera uncia. Next base: position 38,292,740 of record NW_026057580.1, on the reverse strand, counting down.
AAGCAGATTCCCACAAATGTCTGTATCAGTAACCTAAAATAAGAAAAGCAAACCAGTATTATTTGCTAGGATTTACAATTTTCCTCCAAAGAGTTCAAAGCTGAAGGCCACAGAATAACTTTCATGAGACTACCCATGATAAAACAAATGAATGGTAATTTCACAAACGTGAAGAATTATAGATACCTGTCAATCTAATTACTATTTCCTCAGAAGTGGAAGTGGAAGACAAAAGTTTGCTCTTTTGCCAACTGATTTTGGGATTTAAACTGTGGCCAGAACAGATCTTTTACTACTACAGTGCACTACTAGACAACTTCATGACAACAACAACAAAACTGAAACAGTAAGCATGAACTTTCCTGAAATCCTCTTTCTCTTGGGATAAAATCCACTGAAATAAGTGGGAAGTATACAATATTTGATTCTTTTTGTCATAAAAAAAAAAAAAAAAAGAGAGAAAGAGAAAGAAAAACCCTTGCTTTTCTGCTAGTACTGGACCCGGCACTCATATCAATTTTTTCCCCTTGCTCAATTTTCATTACAAAACAGTTAGGTTTTTATTTTATCTACGAATACAAACACTTCCCTGGGCAATAATTTTGCAGTTTCAGCAGCATAATTTCAGAAAGTCTGTTTAATATGCTTTTTACTCACAACTTTAAAAGTAGACCAACCGTTTACTGCAGCTCAATTAAGAACCTCACTGAAACGCTTAAGTATGTCAATGAAAAATTACAGAATATATGTAAGTCAAGAAGGCCACATGGCTTTTGTAAGAATTTCCAAATACTGAAAGGATGGAAACACTCTTATTCTACTTTTAACACCAACAGCAAAGGCTTTATAGCAAATGAATTTATTTCTGTGCAAACCAGAGAAAGCAAAAAGCAGTTAGCAAAGCTGCACATGCCTAGGAAAGAATGACACCAAAGCCCAGTTTTGTTAGTGACTTTAAAGAGACACACCGCCTGCAGCATGTTCATAGACATGAGTTCATTTACTCTTTGTTCCTCCAAACTACTTACAGTTTAGTGTTTCCATTTTAACTTAAAAATTTCCTACTTTGCAGAAAATATACTAACCCCAAATTAGGAAATTTTAAAAGCATAAGAAAAAAAAACTTTCCCTCCATCCTAAGCAGTAACAGAATACCAAACTGACAGGGAACTTACTAGGATACTGATGGCCACTTGTTAAATTAACCTTTTTTCTTTTAAAATAACAGCCTCCTGTACCTTAATATATTGGGTAAAATTTAGAAATCCAAGGGAAAGTCTTTGATAGTTTCTTTTTTTTTAAACTAATGTTGAGAACTGAACATTGCATTAAGGAAGCCTTAATTTCCACAAATATTCATCTGGATAAGTACAAAGATACGGATGTTAGAAGTCTGAAACTAGGGGCACCTGGGTGGCTCAGTTGGTTAAGCACCCAACTCTTGATTTCAGCTCAGGTCATGACCCTGCAATTCGTGGAATTGAGCCCCAAGCTGGGTTCTGCATCACAGAGCTTGCTTGGGTCTCTCTCTCTGCCCCTCCCACACTCTCTCTTTGTCGAAATAAACATTTGTTAAAGTTTGAAACTAATAAACGACTTTTTTTTCACATCCAATTGTGTCACCTTTAAAGTATGAAATGTTTTATTTTATTTTTTTTAATGTTTATTTATTTTTGAGACAGAGAGAGACAGAGCATGAACAGGGGAGGGGCAGAGAGAGAGAGAGGGAGGGAGACACAGAATCTGAAACAGGCTCCAGGCTCTGAGCTTTCAGCACAGAGCCCGACGCGGGGCTCGAACTCACGGACCGCGAGATCATGACCTGAGCCGAAGTCGGACGCTTAACCGACTGAGCCACCCAGGCGCCCCTAAAGTATGAAATGTTTTAAATGTGGCCCTATAAATTACAAGAAGCACTTAAAAAAAATCAGGTCCAACAAGTTGGCAAACAAATATGGCATTATATCCAAATCATTATTGCTCAACTGACTGCAAAAAAAATTTACTGTATGCTAAGATGACTCAAAGCTTTTAAATTATCAAAAACATGCATCACAGGACACTATACAAGTCATGGAATAATCTCCTTCTTCTCTTAGGGGGCGCCCTATTAAACCTGTATAGATTATCACACAAATTCAGATGTCTTTGGAGTGAAATGTTGATACCCTAACAGTGTTCGAAACCAGCACCTAAAGTTAGTCTTAATTCTAAAATATCAGCTGCTTATTGAGTTTTGCTACAATAAGAACAGTGCATATTCACAGCTTAAAGTGCTATTTTTTTTAAAGGAAACGATTTCATAAAACAACAGATTAATTTTGTTCTGCATATGTATTTTGGAGTGATCCAAATGAAAGCATAATCTCAAATTAAATATCTTAGTATGGCCAAACCAACATTAATGTAGTACAACTCCACTTAAAATTGTAGCAAAACAAAGTTTAATAGAAGTTAGTACTTTATAAAGTATTTTTAACCCATCTTCCAGTTAGCTCATAAGTTACAACCCAATGACTTACGTGAATTGTTCAAAAATGGTGCAAAATCTGTGAATAAATATTTTACATTGAAGAAAACATAAAAGTGGCAAAACTGTTAAATGAGCATTCTTCTCATTTATAAAGCCTTCCCATCAATCAAGGAGGTGACTAATATCCTATCCACAGCCAAATATTCTCATAATTACCTACAAGTATATGCTCCTTTCTGATTTTTTTTTAAAAAAAGCTATTTTGATAATATTTTAGGAAATTCTGCTTTATGGACATATAAAGAGGATCTAAATTCAAAAATATATATATTTCATTTGTAATTTTGGGATACAGTAATATTCAAATAAAAATCCAACATGATGACTCAATAACAGATATTATAGTACCTTCAAAGCATTACTAGAATTTTTGTAGAAATAAAAAACTTCTAAATTCATCAAAAAAATATATGCCTTAGAGAAAAAGCACTGCCATGTTTATACACACTCAGTATGTTCTAATTTCTTTCAATTCCCTGAATCTTAAACTCATTCAATTTTTATTTTAGTAACTACGAAACAAAACTACTCTCCAAAGTCACTGTCTTAAGCAACTAAATACTGTAAATCATTACCGGGTAATTTGCCACTGCCCTAAGAATTATTTCTGGAAATCTCTTTCCATAGTAAATGTGATGAGAATGTGCTCACCCAGTACAGCATATAGGAGGAGGGTCTGATTCTCTCTACTCCCAGTTACAAGACTTTACTATGATCTGTCAAGTATTATTCTTAAGTAACAGCTACTTATATTTTTGTTAATCATAAGTTGTCACTTTATTTTCTCAAATTAAGGAATTCTTATCCTTGTAAATATTAAACTACAGAGTAGTTCCTTTTAAAGGTTTATTACCTACCCCTCTAGGAAACTACCTAGGTACAGAATTTTCTCAACTGAGCTGTTAAAAGTATCGTAGTACACCTCACCTCCTTTTAACTGTACTCCTGTGTCAGAATGTATTTTACATGGGAAAAAAAATAAAGAAAACAATAACTACTTTCAGAGCAGAAGTTACATTTTATCCTGAAAATGTCCCATAACCAAATTTAATGAAGGCTACATACATGTGGACTGTGTGTTCACATAAAATTCCATAAATTTGTTCATATACCTACATGGGACTCTTGGGAAATTTTCTTAATCTACTCTTTTGTTCTTCCAAATAGTATTATTATGAATGGAAACAGTGTAAGAACACACTCAGTAAGGTGTGTTCACACAAGGTAAGCATGTGTCATTTGCCCCTTTGGGGGTAAAGCTGGATGAGTACAGTACCAAAGTTTGGTTTAAAACTATAAGAAATATTTGTGTGTTCATTAAAAATATATGTGCCCTATATTACAACATTACTTTTCTTGTTTTAAGAAGTGCAATCATTCAAATGTATACATTTTGGGGGGAAAAAAACATAATAAACACCTATCAGCTAAAGGCCATAATTAGAACATGACAGCCAAAAAGGTTATACCTAAATGGAATAGCCTATTCACATTTTTAGAAAACAAAGGAAACTGTGGTTAGAAACTTGTTACAGTAAACAGGTAATGGAATCATCCTGATATATTCAAATCCCAGAGATAAATCTGTAAGTTAGAGAAGAGAGTGGTGGTCACAAGAATATAATTGTGTAGAAGGCCTTCAAACTGCCAGTTCTTAGTTCTGGGTTCTCTCTCTTTGCCCTTCCAGAGCATTATATTCTGACTGATGACCACCACCACCACCCCCACCCCCCGCCCCCACCAAGCAATCACTAGCACTTACATCTCTCTAATTAACAATTACTTCCTTTACTCAATCTATTCTTTGCAACAACTTGGAAATACTAAAATTGTACCACTTAATTGACGTTAATAAAACATTGCTTTCTTTTATTTACTTGGAAGATAGTGAGGAAGGCAAAATATAACTGAGAGTTCATTTTCTAAGCCAACTTGGGTCATGCATTGTGAAACTATACTGTCAACTATTGGGAATGACACTTTTTAAATAAAGACATTAAACATGGAAACTCTTTACATTTCCACATGTAATCGTTCTGCATGTGTATATACATATATGTGAAAAAATACATATTTACAACAATACTGCACAACTACTTCAGTATAGACAAGAATATTCTTACCTCCAGAGTTTACTTAACAACTAAATTCAAATACTTCTCAATAAATATGACTTTAAAGACATATTAATAGAAATAATGCTATGAAAGATAAGCCACCGTGGTTGTGTTAGGCTCAGTGATTCACAGCTGCATGGTACAAGAAAATCTGTATTATATATTACCCAAATGTCTTATGTATAGTTACATATATTTATATATAGATACTCTGGAGCATTTAAAAGTACAGATTTGTTTTTACCATAATCAGTAACAGACTTTGGAGCACGTTGCTCTGTTTCAGTGTTTCTCTTCTTATTCTTGGATTTCCAAGCATGATACACTTTTAGTCTTCTGTGAAATTCTTCTCTGCAAGCTGCCAGGAGCTCAATATCTATGGATTATATAGAAAAAGCACCCCCCCCACCAAAAAAGGAATTAGCATCCTAATTTAGTTGTCTAACATAATTATTCTGTGGCATAAACTTATATATATTTACACATATAATAAAATACATTTTTTGTTTTTAAATAGTACAAAATCAAAAGTAAGTATATTATTGATAAAGATGAGCATTTTACAGTAATATTATCTTTTACATTTACAGAGCATTTTCTTATGCATTATTACTATACCATTTGTTCTACATAAGAACGCTGGGCTAAATAAATAAGTCTTTTATGAGTGAACCTGAATCAGAGAGGTGAAGTCACTTGTCCAAAGTCAGAGTCACTGTGCTCAAATGCAAGGTGTATTTAAATGCAACAGATTTTTTATGTTTGTAATTATGCAAAGTCAGTGAGGAGGGAGAAAACATAACAAGCTCTGTACGCTTATGGCACCTGAGTTCATAGGCCTAGCATCCTAAACTCAAACACTGTGATTTAAACAAGAACACAATTATGTAGAATCATATGGATATAGTATTTTACTGCTTTGTTGGAAGAAAAATAGCTTTAAAAAGAAAGTACTGCATTGCCATTTTTTACTTTGCATATGTAGGTCAAGACTCTGATATATAGGTATTTAAGTATTATGAATAGCATCAGAAGGGTCAGTCATTAATACAGACCAAATCATAATTTCTCTCTGTTTTCCCTCTTAGACCTATATAAGAGACAGGCAAAATGAATTTAACGTAAAGTCTTTTTTTGTGAGTAAACTAGGTCGCTATTTCAAGGTGAGAATAACAAAGAGAATGGTTTATATTAATTTATATGCCAAAAAAGAAAAAAAATTTGCTCCAGTCTAAGTATTTCTTTTTTACCTGTTAGCCATGGAGCTTCCCAATTTTTCATCTTCTCCATACACTTACCACAAGAAGTATTGATGGTATCACGTAGTTCTGCATATTTCCATTTACTGAGATCGTATTTCTTGGTACCAGCAGCTGCCTTGGTGGCTTGTACAGCAGGACCTCTGCAATTATTATATATTTTTACATGTTTAAAATAGAAGCACAAAGGACATGTTGACTAAAGGGGCAAGAAGGTGAATCTAAGTCTGAGAACTGGAAATAACTACTAAAAAACCATATATTTTTGTATCTTTAACAGGTGAGATTAAGAATGGTATACTACGGGGGCGCCTAGGTGGCTCAGTTGGTTAAGCATCCAACTTTGGCTCAGGTCATGATCTCACAGTTTGTGAGTTCGAGCCCCGTGTCGGGCTCTGTGCTGATAGCTCGGAGCCTGGAGCCTGCTTCGGATTCTGTGCCTTCTTCTCTCTCTGCCCCTCCCCAACTTGTACTCTGTCTCTCTGTGTCTCTCAAAAAATAAATAAATGTAAAAAAAAATTTTTTTTTAAAGAATGGTATACTACAGGATTCCTACGTAAATTAAAATCTTCCAATATGCCATTTAATAGCCATATTATGTTTTCAATCAGGACTTCTGATTCTAAAACTCTGGTACCATGGACCTATCCCAGACTTCAGTTTAAATATTCCAACTAATGGATAAGTGGACACTTAATGTTAAAAACTACATTTATATATATTCCTCAAAATCAGAAAGAAAATCCTCTTGATTTCCTAAAAATCATTAGAAGTACATTAATGGTTTATGAGCCATAAAGGCACACAGTACAATCACCCACAGACTACCAGAAGCTACAGGCGGCCAAGTCCCAACAAAAGCTACTGGCTCAGAACCTCCCTGGGCATGTGGTTGATGCAGGGTCCATAGGTGAGTAGCCAAACTGCAACCCACTGCCATTAGTTGTGAAAGATGGGCTAAAAGAGCTGCTTGGAGTTGGGAAACCCCTGTGTTAAAGAACACTTAGAAAAGTTCTCTAAGGGGCGCCTGGGTGGCTCAGTCGGTTAAGTGTCCGACTTCGGCTCAGGTCATGATCTCACGGTCCGTGGGTTCAAGCCCCGCGTCGGGCTCTGGGCTGATGGCTGAGAGCCTGGAGCCTGCTTCCGATTCTGTGTTTCCCCTCTCTCTGCCCCTCCCCCGTTCATGCTCTGTCTCTGTCTCAAAAATAAATAAACATTAAAAAATTTTTTGAAGAAAAAAAAAAAGTTCTCTAAGAAGATAAAACCACACCCTCATATTCAGCAAGTAATATGACAACTAGTAAATTATGGAGGGAGCCCAAGTATCCATCGATATATGAATGGACAAAGAAGATATGGTACGTACGTACACACACACACACACACACACACACACACACATACAGACACACACTCTGGAAAATTATTCAGCCATAAAAAAGAATGAAATCTTGGCATTTGCAACAATATGGTTGGATCTAGAGAGTATAATGCTAAGTGAAATAAGTCAGAGAAAGACAAATACCATATGATCTCACTCATATTTGGAACTGAAGATACAAATGAGCAAAGTGGAAAAAGAGGCAAACCAAGAAACAGACTTTTAACTACACAGAACTGATGGTTAACCGAGTGGTGGGGTGGGGGTTGGATGAAATAAGGGATGGGGATTAAAGAGTACACTTACCATGATGAAGAAAAAGAAAAATCAGTAGACAAGACTGAGAGCAGTGAGATAAAGACTATGCCCAAGGTCCCCACACTGCTAGTAAATGGTAGCACCTGGGATTGAAACCCAGCTTGCTCTGACTCTAGAAGTCCTAGTCTTAGTCCTGACTCTACCTTCTTTTATTTGCTTTATTCCTTCTACAAACATTAATGAGCACCCACTTAGGCCAACCCTTCACGCTAGGACCTGCTGACACAGACCTGTGTAAATTTAAAAAATAATAATAATTAAAGGAAGAGATTTTTTTTAATTCATGAGGCCTAACAGAGATTTCAAAGGGCACAAATATAGTAGGAACACTGGTAAGAGGGAGGGAGGAAGGAAAGAAGAGAGAGAAAGAGAGAAGAGAAAGAAAGAGAGAGAGAGAGAGAGAAAGAAAGAAAGAAAGAAAGAAAGAAAGAAAGAAGAGGGAAAGAAAGAAAATATATATATATAAAGATAAAATAAATTAAAAAATAAAATGGGATAAATTCAACTTTTTCATAGCAGTGCTACTCAGGGCTTACAACTTGTTTCTATATACATAACTTGAAATAACTATTCAGAAAACTTGGAAACTTCTTTTCTGTTAACAATAAACATTACTTTTCAGCAAAATATGACACCTGTCACACAGCAGACACTTAGAATAAGCTATAAGTAAGATCAATGTAACAAAGGAAGAATTTAAACACATCACATTTCAAGACATAAAAAAAAAAAAGAAAGATGGCACAAATATGAAAAGACCTAAATTTTAAAGAACTAAAATATTGCTTCTCAGGTATCACACAGAAATTTCACCTTTATCATTTCCTCTTTCCACATAAGAGGAAAATATCTCCTCTTAAAGAGGGATGATCAAGGTATAATACCTGAAAATGAGGTCATATTTTCTCATTATTTTACATTCTGAAAGATAACTGCAATCTTGGCAGTCAAGACACTACCACTTAATGAGAAATGATATTTGAAAATATGTATACTTCTTCCTGAAATAAAGTAAATTATTCCTTTAATATTAAGCTTAACAATGAAATAAATAAGGCACTTTTGCCTCTTTAAAAGGCCTCTTTATGCTTTCATTGTAGAGAATAAAAAATAGCACACTTCACTCTATGTACTTAATAACTGTTAGACATGATGACTGTTAGTAACATATAAGCCTGGCTAAAGAAGAATATGTGGCCAGTTAGGTCTTGCATTTTTACGGTTCAAACCTGTTTTAGATTTATTGCAGAATCTATCCTTTTCATAAGCTGTGTGACTGGCAATTTTCCATGTAGTTTTTTCTTCTTAATTGCTTTGCTCAAAAAGAGCCAGCTGCGTGTCAGCAAGGTCTCTCTATTACCCTCAGCAATAAATTAAGCTTTAACATTATTCAAATATTCTTTTTACTCTTCTATATCTCTAAGCCACCATTCAGTAAACTAACAAAAAAAAAAATTCTCTTTTCTTCCTAGGTCTTCTAAGAGTCTTTTCGAGGAGAGCAGCTGAAAATTATTATGGGTTTTTGTTAATTTCTTTTGAAAAAGAGTGAATTTACATAATGTAGTTTTATAGATTGTCAGAATACCCATGAGGTGTCAATATACATAAGGCATATTTTGATACTTAAAAAAATAACACTGAATTCAAATTATTATTGCTTAAAATATGGTTTAATATTACTACCTTTTCATTCATATTATGTCAAACAAAAATACATCTGCTAAAAAACATATTCAGCATCCCAAGTACATGAACGAAATGCATTTAAATGCTTTCTCCCATCTCTGGAATTACTAAAATAGTGAAGTAAAGGTGGAGTTTACTGCTTATTTAGGTTTGTTACAAAGACAATCATAAAAATGATATGCTACAGTAGTAGCAAAACTGACTTCCGATTTTTAAAAATATATTAATTTTAACACTTTCAATTAACTCTGTAACTTCAAAACTGACAGTTAAAACGTTACCTGTTTATATCCTCTTATAAAGGACCAGATCCTGCTGGGAAGTCATATTCTCTGGTGGCTCAATTTTTACATCAGTGGTTTTTAAACCATGTGCTATGGTGAAAAGGCTCTCACACTCTTCCTCTACTTCCCCTTCAAGGAGGCACAGAGGTTCCCACCAGGGAAGGGACAGGGGCTGTGGGGCAGCACCACCTCCATGGAGAGTTTCAAAACTTTCATTCCGTTTGAGAGGAAAGGTTCCTCTACCGAGACTGAGGTGGTGAGGGCCAGTGACAAACTGGGCAGTACTACCAACAAGGAACAGTCCCATCCAAAATGCCAACCGTTTCCCCACTGAGTATCACCCATTTAGAAGATCACCCATTTAGAAGAGCCTGGTTTTTAGCTTTTTCTGTTAGGGTGGCATCAGGGTGAAGTGACATTTCTTGTACAGAAAATTTGCAAGGAAGAACAGACTATTCATGTAACAGGTTCCGGTCCAAATAATGAAGAATGATTTAAAAATGTGACTTTGAGGTGACACTCATTTCCCCGAATTCCACTGCACTAACCTATTCAGATATTCTGACATTTCTTTCACCATCTGTTCCCTATAAGAAAAATGACAATACAACATAGTTTTATAAAGACAACTATATAAATTACCTAAAAGATCTAAAAGTATAATTTAAAATGTATGTTTTAACAGGATTATTGATTTAACCATTCACTATCATTTTACTTTGTAAAAGTCTATAACATACTTTTCAAGATGGCATATAACCATAAAATACAGCAAAATTTTTGTTTAAATACAGTTAAAGTTGTCTGAACTCCATTTTTGCAGTAGGAACTTTCAGATAAAATCTCATGAGAGCCAGGCTTTATGTATGGAATGTAATTAGCATGTTCTAAATGCACACAAGAAACTTGGCAGGATATAGATTCTACACAAGGGTTTTTACACTGGGATTGCTTAGTAAATATTAGACAAGGCATAACAGTGGTAAACCAAGCTGATCTATTTTATGGTGTCAGAGTTTAAACTCTGATATATTCTAAACTCTAAAATTCTAAACCAAAGCATGCTTTAAAAAAATAAAAGAATTCAAATGCACCAAGTGCTTGTTAAATTAAACACCAGAAGTATTCTGACTTTCCAAGGATAAACATTTCCTGAAGGCAAAACTTATTTTTCTTTTATTCCTCAGGGAAGTATAACTTTTCTCAATATTTGTTTAATTCTGTGAAATGGGATAGATGTTTCATTGTGTTCATCAACAATTCATTAATTTCATTATTTTATTTTCCTATTTTTTTTTCTTTCTTCCTTCATAATTAATCATTTTCTCACGGCTAATTCCATTCATCAGACTCTGGCAGCCTCAAAATCTTACAAATCAACAAAAATCGTAAGAAAAGAAAATGGTTATGTTTGCATCAGGGCGCAGTTTCCTGGATGCCTATCAGGAGCTCTGACCCTGATTTAAAGGAGTAAAGGACCTTTGTAATTCTTTCTTTGTAATGAACATTAGGGGCTGACAGGAGGACTATCCAAGCAAGCACAGTCAGAGAAAAAGTAATCTTTCAAAACTGATGATCAAGGATAATAAATACAAAGTAATAAACAGAAATATGTATTAAATTATATATTGAGCAATTCACTTATCAATCTCCATTTAGGCTAGTCAGAATTTTCTAACTTTCAAACTCAGCATGATTTTAATAAATATTTTTAATTCTATTATCACCCTACCTCAAGGTTTCTATCTTAGTATCCAAGAGCATCTCTGTTTCTACCATCTCTTTCTCCTAAACTTTCCTCCATTTCTTTTCCCACAGCAGGTTTTTTAAGGGAATTCATGGCCTTTCTAAGCTCATTACCATGTGGCCTGTTGATGATATACAGATTTCTCCATATGCCCCAACACTACCCTGGATGGCAGTCTCTACTGATTCAGTATCTCACCTGACCCTGTATTACTGCTCTAGGAGCTGCACCAAAGAGACTAGGCAGCAATGGTTCCTGCACCCAGGTGCTTTTTTCCTTCTAATTTTCCCAAACTATATGCAAACAGTCACCTTACACACTGGTTGCAGGGTTTATTTAATTCCAGCTCAAACAGTAACTATAAAGCTGTTGTCCTAATGGAGGGAAATAGCACCCAGAGATGTTTTCAAAATTTTTGGTGCCCTGTGGTATCAATGCTGTGGTGAAAGTATACTGCTGACATCTGAGGAGGTGAAGGGCCAGGGGTGCCAAATGTCCTGCACAAGGAACAACTGCCCAGTGTCCCATGTGACATTGGCATGTCCACCAGACAGAGGTGAAACTCACATATACACAAACATACAGGGGTTTTTTTTCCCCATGGTTTTAATATTCACAGAATTTTTCCAGAAATGCAACTACTGTATGGAAAGGAGACAACTCAACTCTGTTCAGAACTTTACAAAGTCCTGTTCAAAATTTCATGGCACCAACAGAACATTCCTTTATCAATTTGCATTTGTAGCTGTCGCATTTATGGTGATGCTACGTATGAATAAAAACATCTGGAGTATTTGATTGTCCCAGTTGTGAGCAAGCACGTTCATATTAAAATATATATAGTATATATAAAATATAAGCAAAAAATAACAAGAATTTACTCCGATGAGGAAACTATTTCTCCTAAAAAGTAACCACAAATTTTTTAAAAAAAAAAAAAAAAAAAAAAAAAGGTTGTATGACTAAATCAAATTTTGAAAAGAGAAATGACATACGGTGTCATTTTGGGTCTTGCTCCACTGTTTCTGTGAAAAATAATGTATTTTAGTTAATGTCAAAACCAATTCCAAATTGTGAAAATCTAGATTGTGCCAAATTTGTTTCAATGACTTTACTGATTAAAAAAAAAAAACAAAAAACTGTTACCTTTATTTAATCTGAGATCACTCAAAATTTTAATGTTTAAAATTTTATTAAAAATTATGAGAAAAGCATATTAAAAGCATTCAATGAAAATTAAAGAGCAAATATATTACATCTAGATTAGAAAATTCATGGAGTGTGAAGTGTGCTTGTTTTTTTACAGAATGTGAATATTATTTCATAATTTTAGGTAATGTGAAATCATCACTTTGCATCAAGGATCATATGTGTGATTATTGATTAAGATCATATTTTACAACATATTATGTAGAAAACAATTCTTACTTAGAAGTTACTGGATGGGAATCCAACCTGGAAAAGTAACTTGAAATTGTTTAATGCAACAGAATCCATTTGCATATATTTTTAATGCACCACAAAACCCAAGAATGACATATTCATACTATATATGAAGAACAGGATTACTTGAAGAATTCTTACTCGTAAATTTGTCAGAAATAATTCAGTGCTAACAAAGGTGAAATAAACATTCAAAAACATTTACTTGTAGCCCATGGAGTACAATGAAATTATCAAACATGGAAAATATGTATAGGACATCATCCATAATGAAGTGCTAATGCTTGTAGTACAGAGTATAAAATAACCAGGAGGTTCTGAAGGGAAGGAGCTCATGAGGATATGAGGGTCAGGAAAAGCTTTCCTGGAAAAGAGCTTAAAGGGGCATTCCAGAGGAGGGGACACCAACCCAGAAACTGTCTCACAGGAAAACTAAAACTAACTCTTTTGCCATTCAAGTCATAACTGCTTGAATATGTCCCAATTACTTAGTAGTGGTCCCATTACATAGCTAATTCTGCTTAACATAAACCACAGGTAACTTATCATTTATGTTAAATGTCCTGAATGATCCACTCTTTCTCTGAGACCACTCACCCTTGGAAGAAGTGCACCTTTTAAAAATAAGTTTTTTTGAGTTTTTAAATTATTTTTGAGAGAGAGAGAGAGAGAGAGAGAGAGAGAGAGAGAGCGCGCATGTGTGCACGAGCAGGGGAGTGGCAGAAAGAGAAGGAGAGGGAGAATCCCAACCAGAAGCTTGGGAATCCCAAGCCGACGTGGAGCTCAAACTCACAGTGAAATCATGACCTGAGCCAAAATCAAGAGTCAGAAGCCTAACCAACAGAGCCACCCAGGCACCCTAAGAAGTGCACCTTTCTGCAGATGAGAAGGAGTCCACTTATGAGCCAGTATCTTATACATATTATATGGAATGGAACTGGATATAGTTTAATGTTTTTAAGGCTTAAACATAAAGCTTGGCCATGAATACCAATACTGACTGCGATAATGAGTATTAGAAACGAACTTCAGCTGTAATGAAGCCAGCTCGGTCAACTGCAGTACCTCCTCACAAACAGAGAGGGCAGCTATAGGAGCTTGGTTCATAGGAGCTTGCCACAGCTACTACTCAGTTACACTCAAAGGCTCCCAGCCATTCCAACATAACACAGGTGCAAGGAAGAGAAGAGCAGCGGAGCTGAGTCTGCAGTTATAAGAGCCACAGCCCAGGAAAATATTTTAATTATGGTGAAATGTTAGTAAAGAGCTCAAATACTGGACTCAAATCCAAGAGCTTAATAATTATTATAATACTTTGTGTGACACGCCCATTCAGTTTATTTAAATATAATATACTTTCAAATACAGTTCAGACTCCAGAGCTCTCCCAAAACGATCACTTAGTAGAAAAAGCACGAAGGTGACAACATACTCTTTTCCATCCCTTTGTTTTAGCTAAATAAAATCTAATCACTGCCTCTCCATTCCTACCAAGTTTTTCCTTTCACAAGGACATAGCGACATCTAGTGGTTGGCTGCATTTTAATTACTATTTTTTCATCAACTACTCTGACATTCTGAAAAGCACGGTTACATAAATCTATGTGCCTCTCAATATTATATAACATATATATCTACATACAGGGGAACCCCACAAACTAGCTATGCTCTGATTTTATAAGTAAATAATCAAATTACTGAATGTTTCTACATTCTAAATTTTTTTTTAATGAAAAAAGACCTTCCTGCAACTTTTAATAACATCCATACTTCTCCACACTCCAATAAAATTCAGTACTTAGAGATAATTTGGAAAACTGGGGAGCCAATACATTTCAATATTATAAATATTCCTTCTTGGAAAGGGAAATCTATTGAGAAACATGATGTGTGTGTAAAATTTTTCCTCATTGTAAATGTTAGGGTGTATATTAAATAAAAATTTGTATTAGAAAAATAATAAATCCCAACCTCAAATACATTAAACTGGATTATAATATATTCACTGATTTCTGTGCCAGTATTTAATGGCAGGTACCTAGAAATTAGATGTTTACTTTTTACACAATATTCCTTGACAATTTCAGAGTAAAAGTTGAGATGTTTCATGAACTGAAGTATCAGTTTTATTTTTCAATAGTTTAACAATTTGATGCAATCATCTGTCTCATTTGCTTGGGTATAAAAGTAGATACAAATAATTTTAAAATGATTTTACTTAAAACAGATCAGGACCTAAAGAATACGACTGCCCTGGTCCCTTCATGCTGAAATAAGCAGCAGAGACGGAAAGAAAGCAGGGTGCTACACCCCACCCCACAGCCCAGTACCTCCGGAGCGCCAGGTCAGCCTGGGCCTCGTCGCTGATGAGCTCAGCTTCGCTCTGGGCGATCCTCAGGGCCAGCTCCCGGTCGCGGCGCTCCTGCTCCAGAACCGCCTGCTGCTGGGATTCCTCTTCTCGCTGTCGGGCCAGCTGCTCCTCCACTTCAGCCTGCCAAAGGCAGAAAGCTATCTCACCAAGTTCTCTCCACATGTTTACTTGACCATTTCCATTACTACTTAAAACTGCTCCACACAATTCCTTACTACAGGATACATATTGTTTAACCAGAAGTCTCTCGAGGCTCCATTCTCTTCTATGTTACAATTAATGCTTCCTCTCTTTCCCAAATCCAAAAGAAGGTAGACGAACCACAGTTTCGCCATTCTATCACCATGAGTACCCCAAATATCACATGAGAATCCTGGGTATCACATTAACGCCAAGACCTGGACAGATGTCAAGAATTTAAAGTGCTGGTTGTGCTCAGGATGAATTATGAAAGCCAAGACAAACAGAAACTCAAATATATGATCAACCATTCTCAGACATGGGCCTTTTAAAAAATGGGGGTGGAGAGAATATCTTAATCCTAATCTACTGATACTAGTATCTACAAAGTTTTAAAATTATAATTATGTTGTAAGTGAATATTCATTGTATTGGATATTCATTGTATTGTATTGTATGTATTGTATTCATTGTATTGAATATTCATTGTATATAAAGTGTAATAACAGTAACAACAAACTAGTATTTACTGAACTGCGCACTTAGGTTCTAGGTGCTTTAACAGGGGCACCTGGGTGGCTCCATCGGTTGATTTTGGCTCAGGTCATTATCTCATGGTTTGTGAATTCAAGGCCTACATCAGGCTCTGTGCTGGGAATGCAGAGACTGCTTGGGATTTTCCCTCTCTCCCCTCTCTCTCTCTCAAAATAAATAAACTTAAAAAAAAAAAATTCTTTAACATGTATCAACTCATTTAATGCTCACAACTATCATTTATCCCTATTCCACAAAGAAAAAACTATAGCCCATAGTCACTCATGGTGATTTGTTCAACGTCACCGTATCTATCAACGACAGAGTCTGGATTTGAACTCACTTCCCTAGTTCCAAAGTTCCTTCCCATAACCACTTCAGAAAATGCCTTTTGTCTCTGGGGTAAACCAATGACAGCTTATCTAGCAAATCAAGGTTTTGTTTTCAACTTCTTTTGTTTTATAATTTTGTAGATTCTCTTTTGATAGAAATTCAGTCTGATTATCTAATAAGTACATACCTGAATACGTTTTTCATCATCTTCCCTTTTCTTTCTCTCTTCTTCTTCTTGTTTTCTCTTTGCTTCCATCTCAAGTTTCCTATGAAAAAATAGAAAACTCCTCAAAAATTTATTGAATATAAGAAATCCATCAGAAGGCAATTTAACTATTAATAAACAAAGGTTACAAAATAGGAACTCAAATTAACCTCTTGGCCTTATGCATTATTAGCTTTGAAAATAATAAAATCTAATTGTACTGACAGTAATTTTTCTGAAATAAACAAAAAAATACAATTATATTCTATAACCTTTAAATCTGTAGATTAACTTTGTTATAAACCCTAGTTACAACGTCCTGATCACACGGCTCCCTCTCCTGCTTCTCCAACTAAACACCTCTTAACACTTCTTCTGTCTGCCCTATGGTGGCAACCTTCCAAAAAGTTATCAGTTTTAAAACTGCAGAAAAGTAGAAGTGCCTTTTTATTGTTTATAAAATAACAACAATCCTAGCTCTAAAAAGAAGTTAAGAAATCCTCAGGTGTAAGAGTCTAACCAAAACTCAGATTATAATTAAAATTATTTTATGTTATTATTATAAAATGAACTTGTGTTTTCTATTTTAAAACTTATTCTAAAATTAGTGTTTTAAAATAAGAACATAATGTTTTAAAGTAAGAATATTCATTAACCAATATTAACACCAAAAATTTACTATTCTGTTAGCTTCCAATTCAAAACAGTAATATAAATTCCTTACATCCGCCTTTCCTCCTCTTCCTTTCTTTGACGTTGTTCATCTTCCTCACGTCTTTTTCTTTCTTTTTCCATTTCTTCTTGAATACGCCTCAGCCGTTCTGCTTCCTCTTCCTGCTGTTTTTTTTTCTGTAATGCGCTGAGGAGTTCCTCTGAGCTTTTAACTAGTGCATCATATTCTCTCTGTATTTGTTCCCTTGTCATCATAGTGGACTTAAGAACAAAATAATAAACATGTACTTAAAAAAATTAGCTCTTCTATTGCACAATGTGAATATACTGAATGCTACTGAATTACACATTTAAAAATGGTTATGATGGTTATGTTAAAAATGGATTGGTTAATGTTACATGCTTTTACCACAAGAAAAAAAATATATATATATACACACAAATACAGCAAACACTGGAAAAGTTGGTAAGCAGTAAGGCCGTTATCTTTGTTATACTACTGGTACACTAATGTTCAAAAATATTTTAAGTTATCTCTGCAGACAAATACTTGAGTCTATTTCCTATTAATCAAATAATAAAATATCTAAGGGTGTAATGCAAAGTAACATTACTATAGTTGAAAATTATGTTTTAAGGAATGATTTAATTTTGCTTTTGTTTACTATTCTTTTTCAATAGATATGGATGTCTTTTATTTTATTTTTTTTCTATTAAGTATAATTTATTGTCAAATTGGTTTCCATACAACAACCAGTGCTCATCCCAACAGGTGCCCTCCTCAATGCGCATCACCCACTTTCCCCTCCCTCCCACCCCCCATCAGCCCTCAGTTTGTTCTGAGTATTGAAGAGTCTCTTATGCTTTGCCTCCCTCCCTCTCTGTAACTTTCTTTTTCCCCTTCCCCTCCCCCATGGTCTTCTGTTAAGTTTCTCAGGATCCACATATAAGTGAAAACATATGGTATGTCTTTCTCTGCCTGACTTATTTCACTTAGTATAATACCCTCCAGTTCCATCCACGTTGCTGCAAATGGCCAGATTTCATTCTTTCTCATTACCAAGTAGTATTCCATTGTATATATAAACCACATCTTCTTTATCCGTTCATCAGTTGATGGACATTTAGGCTCTTGTTGAAATTTGGCTATTGTTGAAAGTGTTGCTATAAACATTGGGGTACAAGTGCCCCTATGCATCAGCACTCCTGTATCCCTTGGGTAAATTCCTAGCAGTGCTATTTCTGGGTCATAGGGTAGATCTATTTTTAATTTTTTGAGGAACCTCCACACTGTTTTCCAGAGCGGCTGCACCAGTTTGCATTCCCACCAACAGTGCAAGAGGGTTCCCATTTCTCCACATCCTCTCCAGCATCTATAGACTCCTGAGTTGTGCATTTTAGCCGCTCTGACCGGCATGAGGTAGTATCTCAGTGTGGTTTTGATTTGTTTACTATTCTTTAATAAGTAAAAGGAATCATACCAAGAGAATATTTAAGAAATTATTAAATACACCCAAAATTGTTGGATGATTTTCCTAAGTGAGCCTCCAAAAATTGCAGCTGGGTTGATGTTGAGATAAAACCACATACAGAGAAATGGCTACTGACAGATTTGTAAAATCAGTTAAGTTTATCCAAAGCATTTTCATTCTTCTCTTGAGCTCCTTTGTCCATTCTCCCTCCAAGATTTGCCACTGTCTACTTAAAATATCTGCAGAAAATATGTGCTTGCTTTAAGATATTATAGCCCACATCAATACACTGACTTATGGATAAGAAAAACATTAAGACCCTAAAATATAACAGAATAGGCTTGAAGAAACAGATGTACTATAATTAACAAGCAAGCATATAGAAAACATTTTCAATCCCTCTGGTACTTAAATAAATGAAAATCAATACAAAAAAAGAGGCCCCATTTTTTTCTGTAAAAAAACTTGGGGGGAAATTAATTGCTAAGTTTAAAACACTTAAGTAGTTCATGATACAGCCTATATAATGTAATGACAGGGACAAAGCATATAACATAACAATAAGGACACAAAATCAAATTGTGAGAACTTTACAAGCATATGTGCCTCTAAAAAACGCCTGGAAGGTGACTGACTATGCAACAGTGTAACAGCTGAATGTGTTACTGTCTGGGGTTAAGGGTTTTTTGGTGGTTTTCTCCACATTTTCCATAATATTACATTACTTTTATAATTTGAAAATTAGTTTCTGAAGGTAAAAAACATGAAACAAATTAAAATAATCTGCATGAATCCTCTCTCAGTGATGATTACTCAAAAGCTTACTAACAGAGTACAGTATTTTAATTACTATTTGGGAGGGGGCTTTCCTAACAAAAGATGAAATTGCATAAAAACTGTCTTATTTTTTCGCTATAAAAATTTTCAAACATAGAACAATACAATGGTCATCATTTGCCATCACTGAGACTCAACATGTGTAACGTTTTGTATCTTTAAAAAAAAGGACACCTTTCTATACAATTCAATATGAACCACAAAGTATATTAAATTGTTTAAAAAGTCAGTCATTTGGATCAAAATTCCATACCTTAATTTTGGCCATTAAAGCATCAATAGAAATTTCAAGGTCCTTGACCTGTTTATTCACCTCTGGTTTTCCATCTTTCAATGCATTTACTACTTCATTAAATTTATCGAGTCGTTTTTTCAGTGTGCCGACCTTAACCAGTCCATCGATGCTGTAAACATAATACTTCATCAGGGTTTAATTTCACCACTCAATGCCATGCATAGATTTTTCATCTTAATAAAATGCCAAATAAACATCTTGCTATAAATAGGGTATTTCACTTCTGTTTTCATATTATCTAGGATTCTCTTTTTTAGATCTCTTGTTGAAAGTAAAAAAGAAATAAATATGGGTGTGAATGACACTGATGCCTGTATTTTAGCCTTCTTTATTACATGAAAAATTTCAGAATTCAAATTATAGAAGTTAGAAGAGTTATCTAATCACTTTGATGAGATTTAAGGATTAACAGTTATACAGGCCTCTAAGTTTAAAAAGTCTAAATAAGACTCAAATAAAAAGACTAAATAAAAAGACTAAACAGTGAGACAATATAATTCCTATAATAATCTTGAGAATTATGGTGACATTTTTTTAAAACAATGCCAAAAAAATAAAAAAATAATAAAAACAACGCCAATTTGTCATTTATCAAGAAACTCAAGTCACTAAAATAATTAGAATAAAAGAGCTTCTTTTAGCCATTTATTTCAACCTTTTACAGTATTTTCATTTTTGTAAGCTACTTCAAATCCTTTTGTAGAGTAAGGCAAGTAATTAAATAATGAAATAATTAATTAATTTCAAATACATAATATAAAATAACAGACTAATACATCTTTTTACAAAGAACATTAGTAAGGAGAAAACTCTGTAAGTATCCAAACTGCTCTTCATTGACCTTATAGCCATTTTATATTAGGGTAAATAGGTTTAATAAGGTTCTTTAGGTACTATTTTTTTTAATGTTTATTTTTATTTTTGAATGAGAGAGAGAGAGAGTGTGAGTGGAAGAGGGGCAGAGAGAGAGGGAGACATAGAATCTGAAGCAGGCTCCAGGCTCTGATCTGTCAGCAACAGAGCCCGATGCGAGGCTCAAACTCACAAACCGCAAGATCATGACCTGAGCTGAAGTCGGACATTTAACAGACTGAGCCACCCAGGGGCCCCTGTATTTTTTATTTCAAATTTTTATTTAAATTGTAGTTAGTTAACGTACATGGTAAAATTGGTTTCAGGTGTGGAATTCATCACTCACATATAACACCAAGTGCTCATCTAACAAGGCACTATTCATCTTACCGAGGTTTGTGTCTCCTTTTGCAAAGCCACATTCTAATAGTTTTTTGCATTTTAATGCAGGCTTCAGCTCGATATTTTATTTTGTTTTTCACTACATATGAGAGGAAAATACAATGACAGAAAATTATTCAGTTTAAATCAGGCATATAATATTCTTAAAAACCACTCATTTCCACACAGCAATTTTCAGGAAACATGAAATCTTAACAAACACATTAGACCAGACATCAAAATCGGGAAGTTTAATATTTCTGTAATTCCTTACACTTGTTAAAACAAAAAGTACATCATGTATGTGGCTAGGTTTACACCTTAAACATACTATTTCCTTATTATGTCACACTATTGCTTCCCAAACTGTCCTAGGCAATACTGGTCTATTAAATGTTAACAGGTATGTCTTGAAAGAAGGATTCACTTGTCAAATAAATTTACAAAAAGCTATATGCTATACCTCCTTCAGAAGATGCACTGTGAACATACAAAGTAAAGCCTCTGAGAGCCCTACAGTAAAGAAACCTGTTTAACTTCAGTTACCCAGAACATCCTACACTAATCTGACCTTTGAACCTTTTTTTCAGAGCTTCCCTATTAACATCCTTCAAAGATCCTGTCTGGTTACCAACTTCACCACTGCAGAACAGTCCACAAACAACTGGTATAGCATAGATAATTTACATACAATGTATTTTCCATCATAATGCAACTATAAAGCTGAAAGCATTAAACCACAGTGACAAATGTGTCTATATTTTACTTGGAAACTATGGGAAAAAGAGCTTTTGTCATCTTTTTTATTGTAGTTTTCTTTTTATCTATACGCACAATTGTCTAACAAAAAAACCTCAATAATAATCCTTGTTTGCAGATTTCCTTTCCATTAAGTCAAAGGAATTTTATTTTTCTTTTAATAAAGTACACCTTACTGAATCCTTTTTGGGTGCCTAGCACTGGTGAGTAGGGAGAAGGGAGGCGCAGCTGTAAATTTAATCAAGTTACTGACAATAATTCTATACAATTAAATATTTGCCATAAACCCTCAGGTAACCCAAAAACATTCTGCCCCTAACCCTTGTTTTAGACACAAATAGTTACTATGACCTAGAGACACACACGAAGTAGCAGCTCAGTCCAGTGTGTCAGAGAGAACAGGGTCTGAATGAGCAGTGGCAGGAGAAGAGGTTTGGAAAGGGAAGCTGAAACCCCGTTTCACAGGGTCTTGAAAGACATTCTAAGATTTTGCCCTACATCAAAGGAAAGCCTTAATAAAAGACATTCTAAGACTTTGCCCTGTATTAAAGGAAAGCCTTAATAAAAGGCTTTAGTTTAGAGAGGACCTCTAGGAAGAGAACTCCTGGGAAGCCAAGGAAACTCGGTTTGGGAGCTACCGAAGCTAACATGTGAGTGGGGAAGTGGGGCTCCACTAAGTCCCTGGCAATAAAGAGGAAAGAATGCACAGCACTTGGAGGAAGAATCAATAGGATGTGTTCACTGGAAAGATTTCAGGGACAAAAAGGGAGAGACACCATTACAATCTTGAAATTTCTGGTGTGTGTACCGGTGAAGCCATGCAGGTGGAAAGAGAAAAGTTCTGGCTTAAGTCTGAGAGACTGGGGGGGGGGGTCATGTAGGGAGAGCGGGAGGAATCAAGACTGAGTTCTGTTTCTGTTTTGTTTAGGACACGGTGAAATTAATTTTCCCATAACACATTTGGATAAAGAAGATAAATATCACACATAAAAAATATTTTTTTAGAAGTCCACAAATAATAATTTACCATGTATAGTACATGCCAAGTGTTACGTACAGCCTGAATAAGTAACGTGGTCCCTGTGGCCCGTCACTCACCAGACTTTATAACATTCCACAAACCGACTCATTTCCAAAGTAATTACAGATCTTGGTATGATAGAAAACACCTACATTTGATGACTGAGAGGGAGCACCACTGAACTTTCTTCCAGCGACTGCAGACAAGCCAGTGATTGACTCTTTTAACGAGTTCTGCTAAATGGTCAGGGTCAGACTTCATAATCTGATCAAATTCTGCAAACTAGGAAATAAAATAATTTAGCAGCAGTATCAAAAGAAAATGTGTTTGAACACACAGAGAGATACAAAATACTAAAGTCAAAGCTAGAATCTAACTTTCTAGAAATTATCACAATCCAATAACAGACCCAAGTCTCAAGAGAGTACAGAGCAAATTCAAACATATCCAGTTGTATTTTGCTGCCTTCCTCTCCCATCAGCATCCTTTTCCAGAGGGGTAATCAGGGCTTACTCATTGCTAGTTAGCAAATTTAACAATAAAAGTAGAAAAAATCTTAAATGACAATTACAGACAATTGGCAAAAAGGTTTTACTTAGAAAAGAGTGAAATTAAGGGCTGTTTCTGAACTGGCTCATCCACATACTCTGATATCTGTATACAGCTTCTGACAAGTGAAGATCAGCTATATAATGTCAGGTACCACTATACTGTTCTCACTCTCCCAACTTCCATCCCTATTTTGGTCAGATATAAAAATTGCTACTAAGAGACAGACAACACAAATAAAACGGCCATGAAGTTACTAAAAAATAAAATCCATTATTTCCATAATTTACCACCAAATTATAAAATGATTTCTATCCTTTATTAAATATCTCACTATAATATATTGAGGATGTCACACACCTATCAATAAATGGCTTCTTATAATCAAAATTAAGTTAAAGGTAACATAACAAGATTAAAGATCTTTGAAAACTTGCCTTGTGCTTTCAACATATCTTTCTAATTAATTTTTCTGGGGGCAAAATAAGACCAAGTGTTTTCTCAGGCTACTAATTCTAAAATTATTACTATAGCCCTGAAATAAGAGAAATGTCAGGTTTATGATAAATATGTATGATTATATAGCTAAGCCAACCATGAATATACATTTTTAATTTTTTTCTTTTATAAGAAATGGTATGGGTTCTCTGCAGTAAAAATATTCAAAATGGAAATGCATACATTGGTAATGCATTACATAGGTTTTTATCTCATGCTCAAAAATGTGAAATCAGATTTATTACTATCATTAATCTAGTCTTCACGGCACTAGAGATATTTTTTTTTTAATTTTTTTTTTTAACGTTTTTATTTATTTTTGAGACAGAGAGAGACAGAGCATGAACGGGGGAGGGGCAGAGAGAGAGGGAGACACAGAATTGGAAGCAGGCTCCAGGCTCTGAGCCATCAGCCCAGAGCCCGACGCGGGGCTCGAACTCACGGACTGCGAGATCGTGACCTGAGCCGAGGTCAGACGCTCAACCGACTGCGCCACCCAGGCGCCCCTAGAGATATTTATTAATGATACTGCGAAGTCAAACAAATATGGTTGGCTATTATATAATAAGAGTTGTGTTTAAAATTATGAGGATGCAATTATTCACTCAATATTAATGAAGTCAGGAATGGTGAACATGTTATGAACAGATTGTGAATAACATTTAGGTATTTGTTTTGTACACACGTTATGAAATATTCTATAACTCAGTCTTATAACCTAGTACAACAATCTATAAATACAAAAACTATGGGTTAGCCTAAAATTATGTCACCTACAAAAGTATTTACACATTCATTCAAAGATTTGAAAGAAGTTGGTACAAACCTCAGTCCAATTTCCTGTACCTTAAACATCTATTTATACTCTAATAGAACTTGTTCTTACAATGAAGACTCAAAAGTACTGTGAAATTTTTAATTATTGAAGACTGAATTAATATGTTTTAGAAAATGTTTCAACTTTTTAAAAACATAAACATTTTCTGGTTAATCCTTATTTAAGGAAAAAAATCCAATTAAACAATGCTCTGACTCCAGAACTTCCAAATGTGAAATAAAAACTGTAAAACTTATACAGAGTAGTACACATTGTAAACTTCTAACAAGTAGAGAAACTGTGTACACACACACACACACACATATGCATACTATTACTGATACTCATATGATTCATGAATAATAAAAATTACTAAACACTTCAAAACATGCCTTGACTCCAACTATCCATATTCATCATGTTAAACTTTAAAATACAAATATACTTACCTTGCCAGGCCGAAAAAATACTTTTGTTAACCCAAACTTGTAGTCAATTTCATTCAAGCCCAAAGCTTTAAAAAGAGCCTGAAAAATAAAAGTTCAAAAGTTAAATGCCAAATAGTAGTTAGCAAGAAAGACAGTTCATAGCTAAGAAATTTCAATTTAGGCAGTATTCGTACCTTGCAAAACAGTCTTGGATCTAATCTTGCAAGTTTATCTGGCATATACTTTTTATACATGTTGTAGAGTTCATGAAAGGAAGCTCGTGATGGGAAACCACCCTGCATTAAGTCCAAAACAGACACCATACCTAGATTCATAAACAAACACAAATTACTGCCAATCTCTGCACCGAAGTCCAAAAATAACTTGTGAATGATCAATTTTATAAATTAATGTTTAGAAAGGGGCAATTTATACGAATCATCAGCAAAGAAATATTACATAGGGACTATCATGTCCATACTCAATATGTACCAACTTACCCACCACCTAAAACTATTGTAGCAAATTTCATCTAAAACCAGCAGGACTAATCATTTTCTAGGGCACAAACTACTAGTCTCTAGAAAGCTCAAATCTAGTTTGTATCTTTTTTCTGCTAAAAACCTATGTCACAATCAACAGTATAGGAGGTAAAGGCCTGCATTAATTCACTTTCTAAGTCCTGAGGTTAATTTTTTAAAAAGATTCCTAATACAGTCTCTAAGAAGTAGCCCCAAGTTCTCACTCAAGCTTATACAAGGCAAAAGAGAAAGAAAGGGGAGCTCAGTATTTCACTATAAAGATCCCTGTTCACTCACCTCTCAAAGAAGCTAGTCTATTGGGGTAAAGAGTCTATAGAAGGAGTATCTATTTTCAGTATAACTCTAGTACGTCTAATTTGAGCCTTGAGTCAGTATGAAATTTTCACGTCAGGAAAAGCATACATAGTCAGGGAAAGGTTCAACAATTGTAGATAATGCCAGGACTTTTATTTACAAAAAGGCCTGTATTTCACTCCCTGAGACTTTCATATCAATGGAGATAATAAGATTATTCAACAAAGCGTTAAGACAAATGGCTAGCCATTTAGAAAACAAATGTTAACACTGGACGCCGGATCCCTCCTCACTCCTTATACCAAAATAAATTCCTGGTGGTCAAAAATTTAAATTGGCAAAATGAAACTACAAAATATATTATTTTTAAATAAGTGGATTGTTATTTTAAAAATAATCTCACAGGAAAGATATCTTTTCTAGAGAGTCAGACTGAATTTTAACCTATCAGACTGGCAAAGATATAAAACACCAATAGTACTCAAAGTTGACCAATAGTACTCAAAGTGTAAGAAAACACACACATATACTACTGGTGGGAAAGTAAACCAGTGCAACAATTTTGGATGGCAATTTGGAAATATTTATCCTCTTGACTCAGTACTTTCTACTTCTACTTCTATGAATCTATCCTACAACTTGTCACACATGTGGACAAAAATACACATTGAGACTGCACACATGTCCACTGGATCGCTGAAATAGAAAAAAATACAGAAATAATTTAAATATCAATGAATTAAATGATATTACAACCATATGGCAGAATATGGTGTATTAATTTAAAAGAATGGGCAAAGCTTTATTTAACCAATACAAAAAATATACCCAAGACACAAAACTAAGTCATCACACCTGAGAAGACTTTTTAGTTATTATTATTGTGTACTATTTGATTTTTTCTTAGAGTCAACTATATAACTATTATAATTTTTAATACTAATTAACGAAGCACATAAAGGCAATCATTCCTAAGGAAAGAAATCTCTAAAACTAAATCTAGTTAGTTCTAGGCTCTGCTCAAGAAATAAAAGATTTGGCTAGTATTGTTACAATTCTTGCCCATGTGTATCAAATAAACAAGTACCCTTGGGAACGTACACATGTGCCACCTCTGAGTCCCCTAGCTTGCTCTGTAGCTGAAGACAACATATGAACTTACAAAAGTTCATTAAGAATTTCATGAAGCTTCGGGGCGCCTGGGAGGCTAAGTAGGTTGGGCACCTGACTTCAGCTCAGGTCATGATCTCACCGCTCAGGGGCTCAAGCCCCACGTCAGGCTCTGTGCTGAAAGCTCGGAGCCTGGAGCCTGCTTCCAGTTCTGTATCTCCCTCTCTCTCTGTCCCTCTCCCACTCATGCTCTGTCTCTTTCTCTCAAAAATAAATACACGTTAAAAAAAAATTTTTTTTAAAAAGAATTTCATGAAGCTTAACAAATTACCAAGCCTTGGGCTGCTTTCTCAGCACTTGAAGCTAATTTACTCTAAAGACCTTTCAACACTTAAAAAAAAAAAAAAAAAAAGTCACCAAACCAAGTACTCTTCCTTCTAGAAGTGTGACTGGTGAAGGGCTTATTGGTGCAGTCTGGCTGGTTATATTCAGAATCCTCTTTGCTGCCAGAGATAGGCAGCACAGCCCCAAGGTTACAGAGGAAGAACACCTGCCTTCTCTTACCTTCCCCTACTTTGCCCTGGTGTTGGCTGATCAGAAGATAGTAACTTTAGTAAAAGAAGTCCTAAATCAATTAATTCTTCTTAAATCAGAAAAAAATAATGAAAACAGAAAGGTAATCCAGAATTCAAATCTTAAATGTCTTTATTTTACAAAGCTTCATAAGTATTTTTATTTCTACTGGTTATTGGGGTGTTTTTTCATTTTCCTCATTACCTAGCCACATGATTAGAACCAGTTCTATATTATTTTACTATTATTATTACTTTAAAAAAAAGTCAAACTACTACGAATTGGTGTCATCTACTAAACTGACAACACATCTTAGCATATTGAAATACACTGCTTAACTGAAAGATAAATCCTAGCTAAAGCATCTATAACCCCACACTCTACCAATTTAAAAGTCTATATAGCTAAATGTAAACATGCTTGACTTGCCAGGACACTGGATGCTCATTTAGGAAATAAATGATTTATTGTATTAGGCTAAACAAACCATGAAAAGAAATTTAAATGAGAAAGGAGTCAAACTCAAAATAAAAACTATCTGAAGAAAATATCACAAAAATACATCCATATGTACGAATATGGCAGACATGAATTATTTAACATTACAGTATTTGTTAAAATTATTAACAAAAAGTCTTCACATGTGCCAGACCGTGCATTTCACTCAACAAATATTTACTAAGTCTAGTATAAGCTCTGCACTGCTCAGAGGCTGGGATAAATGTGCAAGCCAAAACAGACACTGTTTCTGCCCTTGAGAGATCTATAGGTTAGAGAAAAAAATTACATGATTGCACAAATCTATATATAATTTATGGCTAAAATGAAGGTGCTCAGCACTCTTTACTCAGACCCCTCTTTCTGTTAAGGATATCAATAAAGGCTTTCACAAGGAAAGGACAATCAAGCGTAGAAATGAAAGATGAAGACAAAAGTCAGTCAAGAGCTTCTCAGAGGAAGCAGTATGTGCACAGGCCTTGTGACAGGAGGGAATATGGAGAACTTAAGGAACCAAACAAAGGCCAGCATGTCTGGAGCACAGGGAGGAGAGAGAGAGTAGAGAGAGATGGAGCTAGGAACACATGGGCCAGACCTTTGGGGCCTCATAAGCTACTAGGATTTTACTCTTTCCCCTAATAATACTCAGAAGCCATTACAGCATTTTGAGCAGTAAAAAGATGTGATCAGACTTGAGTTGTAAAGCAACAATTCTGGATATATGTGAAGAACAGACGGAGCAGATGCAAGGAGAATACTTAGGAAGCTACAGCAAAAAGCCTGGTGAAAGATGGTGATAGCCTGGATTGGGAGTACTAAGACTCACTGTTTGCCAGCAGAGCAGATCTTAAATATTCTCACCACAAAAGAGAACTGGTAATTACGGGATCTGATGAGACTGTTAGCAAATGCTATGGGGATAATCATTTTACATACAGAAGTATATCAAATCAACATGTTGTACACCTTGCCTTTATGTAATAAGTCAGTTATATTTTGATAAATCTGGGGGGGGGGGGACAAAGACTATTTAGGAGGTCACATCAGGCAGTGGGGACAGAGAATACATAACTATGCTGTGCAATATGGCACCCACTAGCTACATGGTTTGCAGTTGCACTAGCCACATGTGACTATTTAAATTTTTAAAAATTAAAATTAAATTTAAAAATCAGTACCTAAGTCATACTAGCCACATGTCAAGTGCTCAACAGCCAGAGGCATCTACCATATTGCACAACACAGATATAAAATATTTCTATCAACATGAAAAGTTATATCAAACAGCACTGGGAAGAGTGAGAAAGAAACAGGCCTAAACCAAAGCGTGAAAAACTCTAACAAACACTACCCAGAGAAAAGAAGACCCTGCAGAGGAGTTGAGAATTTCCAGAAAATTAAAAAGAAAAGCAGGGAGCACCTGGGTGGCTCAGTCTGTTAAGTGTTAGACTTCAGTTCAGGTCATGAATTCGAGCTCCAAATCAGGCTCCCTGCTATCAGCATGAAGCCTCCTTTGGATCCTCTGTCTCGCTCTCTCTATCTGCTCCTCTCCAGCTCTGTCTCTCTCTCTCTCAAAAATAAATAAATATTAAAAACAAAAACAAAAAAAGAAAAAAAAGAAAATCAGGGACATGCTCTGATTCAGGAGCCAAGGAAAGGATACATTAATGGGCCCAATCAAGTCAAAGGTCGATGCCCACTAAGATGAGGACTGAAAAAGGAATATCTGATTTAGGATCAGGGAAATCTCAGGTGACCTTATCAAGAATTATTTTGTTGTGGAGCGCCTGGGTGGCTTAGTTGGTTGGGCAGCTAACTCTTGATTTCAGCTCAGGTCATGATCTCATAGTTTGTGAGTTGGGGTCCCACATCAGGCTTCGCAATGACAGGATGAAGCCTGCTTGGGATTCTCTCTTTCCCTCTCTGCCCCTCCCTGCTCGTGTTCTTGCTCTCTCCCTCTCTCTCAAAAACAACTTGAAAAAAGAAAAGGAAGTACTCTGTTGGACTGATCAAGGTGAAAGCTGAATTATCTTGGGTTAGAGAGTGATTGGAAGGCAAGAAACTGAGAAAGCAAAAATAGGCTATTCTTGGACAGAAAAGGACAAACTATAGAATAAACAGTGAGGCTAGAGATAAGGAAATAGCTGGAAGGGAATGTGGGTCAGAGGAAATTAAGATTAAGACTCCACATGTTTAAATGGTAGTGAGAGAGACTACCTCAAAGGGAATGATTCAATACAAATAATCGATATTGAAGATTCAAAAGAAAGTAGGAAGGGATGATTCCAAAGAACTATAGTCTCAACTTGGAAGAGAGGCACTTCCACCTTCTTAGCAAAAGGGAAGGTTATGCAGGTAGGTAGCAGTGTTTGGTAGCACACAGGTGAAGCTTTCCATCTTCTAGTAAGAAGCTGAGGCTGTCTATTGGCAGAGCTTCAGAGATCTGGAGAGAGCAGGGTGGGTTTGCCTAAAGCTTATACAATTGTAATTTAAGAAAAAAGTACAAAATTACAAAATACAAAAGAATATAAAAGCAGGTACAGGGCTTTCAAAGGAGCTCATCTAAATGAGGGACGCTGAAGCTTAAGTGACCCTAGCTTTATAATGAATCTGACTTTGAGAGGAGCAAAATAAGGAGTAAGAAAGACCAGAGAGCTTAAGGAAGTATCACAAATTTGGGATGGAGCAAAAGCCAAGTAGAGGACTCATGCCCTGGGAGACAGGAGGCGTAGCATGGGTGTGGAGAGAAGATGGGCATGCAGTACAGGAAAAACAGTGAGCCTTGTGCCTAAGACTTCTATGACTGAGCAAAGTTAGAAGGTGGCAGGTGAAAGGTGGAGAGTGATAGTTTAGCCAAATGCACAGAAGTTCTGCAGCAGCCAAGGGCATTGTGTTTTCATTTTTTTGTAAGCAGTGGAGTGAGAGCAAGGACACCAAAACCCACCTCCTGACCCAGCTATTTAAGGAATGAGAAATGAACTACTGCCAGCCCGAGAAGGCCTGGGTGGCTCAGTCCATTAAGTGTCTGACTCTTGATTTTGGCTCAGGTCATAATCTCAAGTTTCATAAGGTCAAGCCCTGCTTCAGGTCAGCATGAAGCATGGAGCCTGCTTGGGATTCTCTCTAACTCTCCCTCACTCTCTGCTCTTCTCCCACTCATGCTCTCTCACTCTCTCAAAATAAATAAATAAACTTAAAAAAAAAACAAAAACCTACTTAAGGGACATCTAGGTTTGCAGTTAAAGAGTTTTCATAAATTTTACTTCAATGCTGTAAAGTTGCTTTATTTCACAATAAACTATATCCCAATTTGCTAAAATAACTTGCTAGCCATGCTTTTCTTATAATTTAAGGAAATAGAAAATAAAAATCTTACTGTACTTAATCAAGATAGCTGTGACTGGTTTAAAAACATTCCCAACACACATGGATATAAATTATAAAAATATGAAAATACCTAGGAGTGCCTGGGTGGCTCAGTCGGTTGAGCCTCCAACTTCGGCTCAGGTCAGCATGAAGTCTGTGGGTTTGAAGCCCGCGTTGGGCTCTGTGCTGACAGCTCAGAGCCTGGAGCCTGCTTCAGATTCTGTGTGTCTCTCTCTCTCTAACCCTCCCCCGTTCATGCCCTGTCTGTCTCAAAAATAAATAAACATTAAAAAAAAATTTAAAAATATATATATATGAAAATACCTGAACATTGAAGTTGAGACAAAATCTGGGCACCTTCAAAGTGGTGGCTTGTCATCTTTAAGTTAGGTTTGATACAACGAATAAAGCTTGCACCCTAGGAGAATAAAGATACTTTTTAAGACAATACAATAAGCATTCTTATTTTTCTATTTCTATGAAAATCAGTAACTATCAAGCATGTTAACATTAATATCTGAACCTCTTTTAAAATAATCACTAAAGAATCTAAAACTTAATTAGCATACTTTCAAAATTTCAAGCTTGGAATGAATTTCTGCATTATATACTAATGTTAGAAACATAGTACATTTTAGATTTGAGTACCAAAAATTGTGTTATTGTAAAAAGAAAAGTCTTTCATTGAAAAATATTTTAACATATTTACATATAATACATTTTTCAGACTGATACATATATGATTTTATTCTACATTTAAGTATATTTATATGCTATATTTCTGTGGTAAGAAAATTTTCCTATAACAAGACAAAGTAATAAAATTATGCCTCTCAAAATTTAGACCAAAGTGGGGAAAAATAAGTCAACCTTTTTCATCATTCTGTAAGTCCCTAAGCTGCACCACTTCACATTTTAAAGTTCTGTTTGTTAAACAGCATTTTTTTACAGCTTTTAAAGGCATTCATTTAGAATCAGTTATCGGATTACATTGAATGAGGCACAAAGAATATGGATATGTGCACAATGAACCTGTTGAGTATGAAAGTGAATATACCAAACATCCAAATAACTGTTCCTTTTCAGAGCAGTCCCCTTAAAAAACTGAATAGTTATTTCAACAAGGATGCTCACTGCAAACACTTTCAGAACACTTTTTGGAAGTATCTTCTTATAAATCACAAAAGTACTCTCATTATTTGCCTGTATTTGGTGTAATCTATATTTGGGCCATAAAGATAAAGGTAAAATACCCTCCTCATCAGACTTGGTTTTTAAAGATGTTTAGTTCCTAAGAGATAAATATTTGCAAACAATGAGAATATCTGCTAATGCTTCCAAAAGCAAGTCTAACAATAAATTAAGCAATAACAGCATCAAAAGAATAAATATTTGGCTTTTCAAAATGACTACGTGAAAAGGAAGAATACCTGGTTAAGTTCTGTAGATCTGTTTAAAAAATAAGCCTCATCTTGAATCATGCCCACATAACCCACATATCATACTTCTTTCTCTGGTAAATTTTCCATTAAAAACCAGGGTGAACTACTAAAATGTCTAGTTAATTAAAAAAGGGGGGAGGGAATCCTAGGAAATATTGCCTCTATAACAGGGCATAAAAATGTTATGTCCATTTTTTCCATGACAACACTGTCAGGCTGGAGAATGTTACTACTAGAATGATAAAATGAAAATGAATTACATGCATTATCTTTAATCCTAAAAAATATATTTTCTTTCTCCACATAAATAACTAATTATTTTCACTTTTCTGAAACTACAGGATAATCTGAATTGAGTAACATTTGAGAGAATTCTGTATATTTATAAAATAATGTGACTTCCCATATACATTTGACTTTCTTCAGAACAAGCCTAACCAAAATGACAACCATTTAAAAAACTAATTTTTTTAACAAGGGAATTCAGTTTTAAATTAATTTCTAATTATTCTAGGTTTACTCTGTTTATTTGAGTAATTACTAACAGTAATTTCAGAGGACTATTTAAAAACTCTGAATTTTTAAAAATTTTACTCACAGTACTTCGAAGTTTATCCAGAAGCAGATTTAACTGTGTCTGCAGAAGAAAGCAAATCACTTTACTATTTCAAAAAGCAAAAGTACACAATGTCATAAGTTACCATTAGCTCTCCAACATTAACATAAAATAACATGCAATAACATCAACATACAACACAGTGCAACTTAACAACTGATAAATTCTTTTACAGTAACATGCAAAATATATGGCTAATATGATGACAAGGACAGTAACTTATACTAGTCATACAGAACTTGTATAATTAAAAGACTGAAAATTAGCAATGCTATAAAATATACACACATACTTGCAGGCGGGATGAATGAGGGAAAAGTGTACAGGCAACAAAGTACATGAAAATGCAGGGGATGCATTCCATAATAGATCAACAGAGCTGTACTTGAATATGTAGCAAGCTGGGTGCAGTTTCTGTCACACTCCATTGAAGAATGAAGACATACTTAAAATACACACTAATGGTATTAGAAATGTTTTATATAACACTTATCATAAATGAAATTGTCCTGCCTAGCTGTCAAAACCCTCTTGGCTATTTTAAAATATTTTACATTCCAATTATTTTTAAAAGCTTGGACAATTTTCTCAAAAACAACTTGACAATGTATACTACAAGTTACTATATTTTCCTGTTTCTAATAATATTAAGTGACAGTAATTTACTCTGGTTTAATAATACATTAAAATCATGTTTTGCTTTACTTCTCTGCAAAGTCAATTATATAAAATTCTCATATCAATTTTATACTAAGATGCTTATTATACTACTTACACAGAAGATAAATCCAGATGTTAATTCCTAAATTAATATATTGGATCAATCTAATATGTTAATAATAATTATTTTTAATAATAGTAATTATTTAATATTTAATAATAGTAATTATTATTATTATTATTAATAGGTAGACTGTACTGAATACTTTCTATGAGTCAGGCACTGCTCAAAGATTTTCACAGGAATGATCAGGTTCAAACCACAAACAATTCAAATTAAGTATGTATTATCAGCCTCATTTTTCAGGTAAAAGCATTATGGCCCAGAGGGATAAATTACTTGCCTATGATCATGGAACGAGTAACGGTAAAGCCAAGATTCCAACAGTTCATTCTCTTACACATGAAACTACAGTATACTTCAGACATCATAGGCTTAAGTTATAAAAATGGAGTAAATTTCTGACTGGATTAAAAAAAACACAGTCACACCCCACTTATCTGGTTGACTGAGTTCTGACAACTTTGATCAATCTGGACCACAAACAACTGAAAAGCAAGTACAAGAGGCACTAATTTGAAAAGAAAACAAATGTCACGAAGTCCATGCCTCTTAATCCATAGACTAAGCATGGTATTCTCCAAAAAAATGGAGATAAACTAATTCAGAAGAGAAGCAGCAAAAATAAACTTGAGAGAAGAGGGAAGACTGTCAATTATCAAGGAAGCAGTCAAGGACCATAAGGCATAAGGATAAACAGTTTTATGAAACTCATGCTCTATTTGTATTTTATTTTTAAGCATACAAATATTCATGTACGTAACAATAGAGTAAGACTTCCATCAAAGACGATTGTTTTCTAAATCACTAACAGTAAAAGAGTTATGTTTCAAATAACCTGAAAATGTTACTTTTCGGCAGAGAACCTGTGGTTCTCAGAAATGATGGGTAACTGAAGTCTTACTGTAAATGCTAGCCTGTTTTCTTTTATTGCCTTACGTAACTTGAATTTAACAAGCTATTCTACTATATTTTAAATTAAGAATTACTATTAATACATCATTTCAAAGTATCTCAACACATTTTTGAAATTTATTAGTAATATCACTCAGTTATAGTTTTTAGCAGTTTAATGTGCAAAATACATCCTATTGAATGTAAGTAATATTTAGGCATTTCATATCTCAACATAAAAGAATACTTTAATTCAAAGAATTTTAAGAATGTTTTGTTTTTATTTATACTGTCTAAAATTTCAAGTATGTTCTTTCAAGCAATACTACTATAATATTACATTATGCAAATAATAATATCCACTTCATATAGGCTAACATACTATTTTATACTAATCTGCTATCATGTGTCTATTCAGGAATTTCAAAATATACAAATAAGAGAAAAAGTATTGCTCAAGAGAATCAGGAACTCATAATGAATATAACATAACAAAGTTAAAGAATTTTTATTCAATTACTTGTAAAGTATTATCAACTTTCTCCTATATTTATATATACTTAAAAAAAATCTAGGTTTATAAACATGATTTCATCGAGATAGTTAATTAGAGCCCATTTCTATCCACAAGGGATTTCAGGAGGCTTACATTGTTGCTATTATTATAGTATTCTGATGCTTAAAGAGTTTCTAATTACATCATTTTTAATATTTAAAGTACACATAATAGAAGGC
Source organism: Panthera uncia (assembly GCF_023721935.1). Taxonomy (NCBI): domain Eukaryota; kingdom Metazoa; phylum Chordata; class Mammalia; order Carnivora; family Felidae; genus Panthera; species Panthera uncia. The sequence continues at coordinate 38,256,917 of NW_026057580.1, read as the reverse complement.
ATATGCAGAGGTTTTTTGTATATACAACAATACTTTGTGAAGATGTATACAAGAGAAATTAATTCTATGTCTTTGTTCTATTTATAATTTTTTATTCATTAAACTTGTGATAGAAAAGTTTTTAAATTACCTTTTTCTATGCTAAATACTCAACAATTAAAACCAATTCGTGTTCCATTTCTAAGACACATCATGTGTCAATTCCCTGTCAGACCTCAAAGAATAAATTTTTGATCTAAAATTAATAAAACAAATGAGATGTTCTTCAATGTTAAATAAGCAGTTTGAAGGGTTTGTCACACAGAGCATTTATCTTTTACAAAGTTATCAAAAGCTTTAATCAAATTTTAGTGTAAAACACAGTGAGAGAAAACACATTGAAAATAAATTAAAAACTAAATTAATAACTTGAGACGGGCTCTTTTTAACATGGCAGCCATTCTACAAATGAGAGTCCAGGAAGGTGATCATTTACCTGAAGCCCCTGGCTGTGCCTGCTTTTCCTCTCTCAACTCAACTAGTCCTCTCTAGCCATCCCGAGCTGGACTACTCCAGCTAAAACAAAACTGCTGAATGAGGAAGGAAACAGAAAACACATGGGAAAGAGAAGGTTTGAAGGTCAACCAAACAGTAAGCAGAAGCAAGAACATTAGGAGAAGCAGGTATGAATCAGATATGTTAAGCAACAAGAAAGAACAGACTCATAAGATTTTAAGAATTTCTGTATGTTCAATTACTACACCTATTTTATGTTATTTTGTATACAAATATCAACAATGCAGGGTCTGCTCTTGCACTTCACTCATGGGATTTCTGACAGTGATCTGCATTATCCTCTGTAAAGTATAAAACAATATATTTTATTTGAAATGCACTAAAAACAAATTTTCAAATAATAAATTTAACACAAATACCTTAAACTTGTTTCCCACACTGATGAAGCTAAGTTTTCCTGCTTTTTGTTTAGTATCTTTGTTGTTGTTTGTAGATGATTCAAATAATTCTCGTATAAATTTATCCCTGGATTCACATATTAAGGATTCAAGAGACATATGTAAAGCATCATTATTTTTTTCCACAAATTGGGTCTGAAAAATAAAGCAAACAGGAATGATTCAGTCCATCCCTTGGTAATATCCCTTGATACAGCTCTGCTCAACAGAATTTGAGATGACAAAACTGTTCCGCATCGGCACTGTCCAACACAGTCCCCACACATGAAGTGTGCCCAGTGTACTGAGGAACTGAATTTTAAATTTTATTAAATTTAAACTGAAATAACCAGATGTGGCTGGAGGTTAACATTATGTGCGGCGCAACTTCAACTTCAAATGGTTTTCTCTTAGTAAAAGTCACACTCACTGTTTCATAGCACACTGCCCCTGCAAAATGCCTGATAATGAAGCCTTCATCATCTCTGATGTTCCTATGGACTGCCAGCTTAGATTTTCTGGGTATCTGAAAAGAGTACATGCATTAGTTATTAAATTATCAAAAAAATATTACATAATCTCCTTAGAAAACATCTGGGATATGAAACACTTAAAATTACATGGGAATTTTTCACACTTCACACAATTATACTGCCTTTGAAACACCTAGTAAGCTTTAGACTACCAATGAAATGTAGCAAGTATTTGGTTATAATCTCTCAAAAAAGAAAAAATGAGTCAGACAAAAATAAACACTGTAAATATGCAAAACAATGGGCACTTTATAAAGTTAACTGCCTATGTCTAAAGTAGTGGTTCTTGACTTAACTGGTGAATTAACTGGAAAACTTTTAAACCCCCTAAAGCCCGTATCATTTACGTCAGGTGATTTGAAGGTACAACCAAGGTTGAGAAGCACTGTTCTAAAAAACATCTGAAATCAGTACTTCTCCCACTTTCAAAACTATACATCCTAACATGTTTATACAATGAGCCTGAATCTATCTGAAGGACACTGAATCATTTTAGGGCTATACTATCAATGACAATATCTCATATTTAAAAGTTTCCAAAATGCCTTCACATAAAAGAATATATCTGACCCTCAAAATAACCTAAGGATAAGAAAGACAACCTCATTTAAAAATGAAAAAACTAAGACTTTGAGAACATTACCAGGCTTTTTCTAGGTGAGAGGGCTAGCAGAGCACAGAGCCTCTTCTTTGTGAGGTGATACACCAGTATAAGCCAGAACAAGGGCCCTGAAGTAAAAATGCCCAGCCTGATTCCCAAATCCACCACTTCCTTACTATGCTACACATGACTGGTCACTTAACCTCTCTGTGTACATCTCCCCATCTCTAGCATGGGCATACAAACAGGATCTACCCCAGAGATTATGAGTATTAAATAAAATAACTTAAGTAAAACCTTCAGATGACTGGCACATACGAAGTGCTCAATAAATGGTTATTATTACTTTTATTTCCAAAGAATTACAACAAAAGTAATGGCTTATAAAAATTAGAATTTACTGTCTTGCTCTTGTTCTCTTTGAAGACAAGCAGCCAAAGTCCATTCTTGATGTTTTAGCTTGTTGTCCTTGTAGTTATATGTACTATATAACTCAGGGTTCTCTGAGGCCCTGGTCACAATTTTGTTCACTAGCAATCTGTACTCTTGGTAAAGCAAGCTGGTCACAACAAAGACTAGTGAACAGTGAATATACAGGACTGGATATACATCTTCAATCTTAGCAAAAGTTTTGGTGAGGATTCGTATCACTTGATTTCTATCTCCACTGAAGAGACAGGCTCTACATTATAAGAAATATTTAAGGACATAGAAGAACTCCAAGTCAGTGGGGCACGTGGTTGCTAGATTCAGTCCCTAGAGAAGGTTATCACAACTACATCAACTTTTCAAGTAAATGCATCCAACCTGTTTACCTAACACATTCTTAACTTAGTTAATGATGTAAGGAAACAAGAATACTAGTCTTCATTCAGTTCAGCTCCTGGATCCATCAAAGCAATGACTGATATACTATGGTACAATTTCAAAATAATAAACAGTATGGGAGCCATCTGCAAGTCTAAGCAGCTTTACTTTTCTTCTTTCCTCCCTTTCTTTCTTTGTTATTCTCTGTAAGATAAGGCAGCACCTATCTTCCTGGATGAAATTAACATCCGTATTTTTCTGTGCTAATTGGGCACAAGGATGGAGCTGTCTTTGTATTACCTCAAGGGATGATGGTTGAGTGTAAAGATAAATACAGAATTAGGTGAACCCAGGAAACACTTCAATAGCCTCAGGGTCCAGCCTCATGAAGAAAACCCTACTGTTCACTGGTATAAGGATTCAAACACAGCTCTATGACCCAACAGCAGTTCAGGGAACCAGGTCCTCTAACCCCTTCGGAAGTGTACTTCTCATTTATTTCCACTGATCTCTGTGTTTTTCCCTGTAGTTAATTTTTCTACTGCTTCAGTTCTGTGTCTCTGAGTATATTTCCCATTCAAAAGTCCCTAGGAAAGAGCATCAAAATAAATTGGCTACCCATTATCTAATATGGATTGCTTGCACAAGTCAGACTCTAAGCCATAAACTTTATTACTGGTCTTACAAATGTGCAGACTGGTGGCTGCTTGTGATTCTAGATGCTAACCCCTGGAACATGATCCAGGTCACATGACAGAAGCAAAGCAAATGGTGTCCATTTTGCTAGAAGGAAGAACATAAAAATAGCAAGTAAACCTGTTTATCCATTTTAGATAGATGAAATGTACTTTCCATCCAGCTAAAAGGGCCTTCATTAGAGAGATCATCATCATCCAAGATACACATATATAAACTAAGGGCCTATCTATAGAGGATGCTGTGCTGGATAAATTATAGTTTTTCTAAGCCCCATATAATTTATTATTCTAATTACTTAATATGCAACATCTTTCTAAAGGTTTCTCTTCCCACCACAGGGTCTCAATTTTGGAATGGCAAACTCACAGTGAGTCGGAAATGTTCTTTGTGTTTCTGGTGAACTGCAGATGTAAAGTGTTGATCACTTGGCTGGGGAAGGCGATTTTCTTCATCTAAAATATCCAGTATCCCCACTAATTTTGATTCAATTAAATCTATTCCAAAAAAAGTCAAAATATGACAGGGTAAAAACATTTTAAGGATATGTGAACAACTTACTGATTATAAATTTAAAGGACTGGTCAGAAGTAATGTAACAGATGATTGTATTGTAAGTATCTTCACAGGCTATAGAAAGCAGATAGATTTTATTTCAGATTTAGCAATCTATCAGAAAGTAACATCATAAACAGGTTTCCCCCACTATGGAAAAGTTTGCTTTATGCCACTTCACTTTTACAAAAGGCCTATATTAGTACCTGCTTTCATAGAAAGAAACCCAAAAAGAATTTTCGCATTTGCAAAATGGTAACTGCTTCTCTGATTTACACTATTTTGGTTTATGAAAAGTTTCATAAAAATGTTGATAGCAGGGGAAACTAATATAGGTTCTAGAAAAACAAGTTCACAAACATATGATTAATGTAAAACCATTCCAATTTGTAAGCTTGGATGAGAAGCTAAGGAACCAAAAATTCCTCCTCTTCCATATGATATCTACATTCAAAATGAAGTAAAAGTACAGAAGCTTTTTCATGCTTAGCTTTTAAAATCTACTTTTCAATAGTAATTCAAATGCCTTCCAACTAAACTTCAGTAACAGGACATTTTTATGCTCCCTTCATGTTGTTTGAATTTCTTGCTTGTACAAAATAACTATAAAGTGTTCAAATACAGCATATAAAAACTACTAAATGGGACACACTTCAAAAGCCATAGGATGTAAGAAGAGAAATCAAAATTCGAACTGCATTGCTCAAAGAATGATGCTTTTTAGGCAACTGGTGATGGTGAAGGGGGGGGGCATGCAGAACTAAACCATAAATGAGTATTTTGATAGGTGTAGAAGGATATGAAAGTGCGCTGAAAGATAAATGGCAGGGGAGGAATTCCAGCCAAGATATCAAATCACAAAATCAAAGGCACAGAGATCTGAGAAAGGCTGTGATATGTAAAGGCAATGCTCAGTGAGCCAACTAGCATGTAAGTGCTTTGAAAAGTTGTGCCAATGTGAAGTATTATTATTATTATTATTATTATTATTATTATATTACACTATCTTGTCCAAATGTAGCATGAGTTACTGACTCCATTGTGAAACTGAGTTTGCAAAAAACAAAGTTTGACCAACAGTTGATTTTAGAGATGAGGTGAGAAAGAAAAGGAAGATTAAGCACTAGCTCAGAGGTGAGAGAAAAAGGTTCCTTTACTGATAAAAACAGACACAAAGACCCTATTCTCCTACTGCACAGCATTATCTGGATATGACTCACGAAACTTGTGAGACCAACTTGCAATTGGCCAGAGGGTGCTTCCAATGCAGGGAACAGAAATAAGGGAACTGCAGAACCACAGAGCCAAACACTGAAAAACCTCACTTGGAGCCTGGCTAACATGGGTTTCCTTAGGTGAGTAATTCATCCCTTTACTACTTACGCAGTTTAGTTTCCTTCTTTTTTATTTTTTTTATTTTTTTTAAATGTTTATTTTTGAGAGACAGAGACAGAGACCAAGCGTGAGCGGGGGAGGGGCAGAGAGAAAGGGAGACACAAAATCTGAAGCACGTTCCAGGCTCTGAGCTGTCAGCACAGAACCCAATGCGGGGCTCAAACCCATGAACTGTGAGATCAAGACCTGAGCTGAAGCCCGATGCCTAACCAGCTGAGCCACCCAGGCACCCCTGTTTCCTTCTTAAGTTACTCACATGTTAGGTTTAAGAACGAAAATATTGATCACAGCAAACAGAAAAAATTTTAGGAAAATTTTCAACATACTGAATTTGATGCCTTGGTAGGAAAAATAAACTCCCAGTAGTACCAGAGAAGTAAAACCTCTCCAATACCACAGCTTCAAGTCCTATAACTAGTAATATCAATCACAGAACACAGAAAAATTACTAGTAAAAGCATTCACTATATCTTCCCATAGTTCCCAAAAGTGGAATAAAAAAAACATACCTATACAGTCCTGATTATCCACATAATGCACTTCATTAACACCTAAACCTTCTTTTTGATAGAGTTCTTGTTCCTAAAATGAAATAATCATAATCATAGATATGGAAATACTGTAAAAGAAATGGCTTGTTTTGTGCCACTTCTGATCATAACATTTACTGATTAGTCCAGAGTACAAAGGTTCATACCAATAAGTTCAGGAGCTAAAGAGACTTACAAAACATTAGGGAAGATAAATCCTTGTTCCTAAAGCAATATGAAGTCAGAAATTAAATGGCCAACATATGATTTACATATGTGGAAATTTTCCCTCCGGCAGATAAGCATATTTTTCTTGAAATATGCAGAGATCTGTTTGTAACCATTCAAAAGCAAGGAAAGACCAAGGCTTTGAAATATCTTTAGCAATTTTAAATTCATTTTTTAAATTTAATTTTACTTTATTTTAGAGAGGGAGAGAGCACGAGCAGGGGAAAAGGGCAGAGGGAGAGAGAGAACCCCAAGGAGGTCTCATGCTCAGCACGGAGCCCGACATGAGATCATGACCTGAGTCAAAATCAGGAGTCAGACACTCAACCAAACTGAGCCACCCAGGCACCCCGTTAGCAATTTTAAAGTCAAACTTCTCAGTAAAATAGACCAAGAGTTAACGAACTTTTTCTGTAAAGGGCCAGACAGTAAATATTTTCAGCTGTGGGCCATAGTGTCTTTTTTTTTTTCTTAAATATGAAATTTATTGTCAAATTGGTTTCCATACAACACCCAGTGCTCATCCCAAAAGGTGCTCTCCTCAATACCCATCACCCACCCTCCCCTCCCTCCCACCCCCAATCACAGAAGTCCATGAGGGAGGGGAAGAAAAAAAAAGAGGTTAGAAAGGGAGGGATACAAAGCATAGTGTCTTTGTCAAAACTACTTAATTATGCCACTGCAGCACAAAAGCAGCCACAGATAACAGTAAATGAAAAAGCATGGCTGTGTTCCAATAAAACTTCATTTGCAAAAATAGGCAGCATGTTGGATTTCCCCCAAAGGCCGGAGTCTACCAACCCCTGAAATGTACAGAAGAATGTAAAAACCGGCTGTGGTAATTTTTAAAAGTTTAAAGAAGAGCTAAACAAACTAAACTGTTTTAGTCCTAAACTGTTGTCCAAAGACAGGAGAAATTTCTTAACATATACAGACAAGCACTAAAATCAAGGAAACAGCAATTAATTGCAAATGGGTTCTAGTATCTACACAGTGATATATATAAGGAATATATTACTGGGAAAAATAAGTGTAATTTGGAAAAATAATTTACAAATTAAAGTTGAGTTCCTAGATTAAGTCTGGTGTCTTCTTAAAATTAAAAAAAAAAAAGGATTTTACTACAGATGGGTGAGCAACGAAATGAGTGTAGGTTGACATGTATTTTAATCTTTTTTTTCCCAAATGTTTAAATATTTCCTCCCACAAGATATACTAGAAAAGGTTTCTATCATTTTAGAAGTCCCGTCCATTTGAGACACAATCTGAATCTGGAATTTGAAATCCAAACATTTATCTTATTTTATTTTAAATGTATTTATTTATTTTGAGAGAAAGAATCCCAAGCAGGCTCCACGCTGTTAGCACAGCGCCTGACTTGGGGCTCAATCCTATGAACCATGAGGTCATGACCTGAGCCAAAATCAAGAGTCAGGACACACTTAACCAACTCAGCCACCCAGGTACCCCCAAACATTTATTTTAAGGAACTGTTAAAGAAATAAACATATATCAAGATATTGTTTCCTCGTTATGTTTCTAGATAAAGCTTGCTGGGCTGGCATGGAAGGGAAGAATTAGGGGAGGTTAAGTGAGAAGTACACATGTACAACTTCAAATAGTAATGGAAGAACTAACATGGCTGCATAAAACATTTTCAGAGTAATTATCTTAACTGCTAAGTATTTGGTTTACCTGTTTATTTATGCCAGAACTGGCTTTAACTATAGTATACAAGTAAAAAGTATAAAAATGAATGTGCTGGGAAACCCACAAAGACAAAAACATAACAAACATGTGGGAAAAGATTAATGGAATGGGAACAGGAAAGAATACTTCACATTTCAGATCCAGATACAGTTAAGAACAGAACTGGAAAACAGCAATGCTAGGATGAGAAGAAAACAGTATTGTCAGTCAGGCAGCTGGAAGGTAGGTTCAGACCTGCAGCAGTCATTAAACTGCTCTGGAAATTCACTTTCTTCGTCTGTAAAATAAAAGGCTGAACTAGATCATTTCTAAGTTCCCTCTAACTCTACCATCCACATTCAGTAGAACATATCTCAAAAAGCACAAAGGAAGGAAAGTCAAGGGTACTGGTAGATAAATACCGGAGAATTCAAACATAAGGTAAAAATGGGGAGCCTAATCACAAATCAACTGATCCAAACCTATCTTTACTTATTCTGTACTCTAAAGAATTATAACTTTCCTAGACTCGGGACTGTGAGTATTGGCCATGCCCACTTACTCACTAGGAGCAGTGGCAGCAACCCCCTTCCTGGACCAGAGACTGGAGGCCAGCCGTAGGCACACCACTGACAGGCGCCTGGGCAGTGCACACAGTAGTGTGGCAGAGAATACACTGCCCAGAGGCACTCCAAGCAAATGGCCCCACTGCATCCCTCGATTTGGTGGCTTTCCTGCCACACACAGAGAGAGAGGGTGAGCACATAGCAGAGTGGGCAGAAGCAGAGAGACATAGAAGAAGGGTGGGAGATGCCAACGTCAGGGATAGAGTAGAAAGTTGTTTGGCAGTGGCAGATGTAGGGGCAACAGACTCAGAAAAAGAAACAAATGAAACACCAAGTCTGGCAAAAGTCACTAGGAAGCAACAGATGTTCACTTCTGAGATGCCTATTAGGGTTTTTATTGGGTCCCTAAGCTTCCACTGTATCAACAAACACTTCGGTTGTGCCTGAGCAACAGCTAGCCCGTGGGGCCTTTTCTGGGCATCTCTGATCCTCTGGGCCACCTTACATATTATACCCCATTAACTGGGGCAGCATGCCTCTGTTCCTTGAAATTAAAATAGCTTAATGCAGTTCTTAAATTTAAATTGTAATGGCAATTACCTCCTTCAGAATCCTTTCATTAAAAAACTGTTGAAGCTTTTCATTGCAGTAGTTGATGCAAAATTGTTCAAAACTGTTATGTTCAAAGTACTCTGAAAACATAAAACCAAAGTCAAAAGTCATCATCAAATCAACTTCATATTATAAATTTATCTTTGGATAAAATTTTATTATGTCAATGCTTAATTTAAAATTAAGTAAAAAAATACATATATTTGCATTATACTCCCCAAATTCTCTCATTTCAAGACAAATTTTGTTAGGTATTTCAATTAAGTATTGAAAATAATTGCATTTTACTTAACAAAAAAGGTACACGTTAAAGGAGATAAATGTCGTATCGTAAAAGATGCAAAACGTAAACCACTTAAACCAGTTTCTTAAGCACAAGGTGTTAAAGCAATCTAAATTAACTGAAGAACAAAAGTGGCTTAAAAGACAAGTGCTTTAAATCTTTTTCTGTATAATCAGTAAAATCATAGTTAAAAAATATTACAAATACTCACTCATTTCTAAAGTAAAGAGACTGCATTACATTACCTCTAAGATCCCTGTAGCTCTAAAATGTTATGATTCTGTTATGTGCCTGTTACACTAAAACTGGTGCAGACCAGGAACCAATGTTATAAGATTTTAAAATTTTACCTCAGTGATGAGTGTTTTTCTACCTTTGAACCAAAGGTAATAATTATAAATTTTAAAATATGTATCACATCAAAACCAAAATTCTACCCCTCCCCAAAAGTAAATACTCATACCTTCTCTTGGCAAAAGCAAACTACACAGGAGGAAAACACCACTCCTACGCAGCCAGAAGGAACACTCACACTGATACAGCCCAATATAAAAATGGTCCGATTTACTTGGAGATTTTTACAAAAGAGTCATTCACAACAATACATCTGGCACTCAGATGTTAGTGATTCTTTTCATTTCTGGTTGCACAGCTCCGTGGCTGTTCTCAAACATTTATCTTGAATATAAATTAATATATAATGCCCTGAATATATATTTATATTACGTAGTTATATGTATAAAATATCTTTAATAAACATATTTATTCATTTGGTGGAAATTCATTGGAAATAGCAATCTGTTAACCACTAGTGATGAATTTCTACACATAGCAATGAGTTTGGCTTATATGTTAGGTCAACTTATATCCAGCACTACATTGTAGTCAGTGGTTTTAATGACTTAATCCTCTTTATTAGTAGGACTCAAGACTTTTACCTTTATTCAGTTGTATTCATTTAGGAGTATAGAGACATTTCCTAACTATAATGGTTTCAATCAACATGTTTTATTATTAGCATTAGTGTGACCAAAACCTCTGAGTTTTTCCTTTTGTTAAGCATCAGCTTCCTAATTAAATCATATTATAAAGTGAAATGTAGGTATGGACACATAACTGGAAACATATCAAGTGAAAGGTACTGCAAGTGAAAAAATGGTTCTTTTAATTTTAGATATATGTGAAAAACTGAATAAAAAATAACATACAAATTCACAAACAAAACTATACTTACCAAAACCAGCAATATCTAGGACTCCAATAAAATAAGATGATGTTTCAAAAGGAAAACACTGATTTACTCTGTTGACCACATGATCAAAAAGATGGCTATAGACAGTCTTTGCCAAGGCATCACGAGCATTGTTTGCTTGCTCCACTTTCAAGGGTACCCTACAAAAGAAGACTATACCAATGAAAATTCTTTACAGTAATAATTGTGAAAATAATGCCAGATACCCAAGATCAAAGGGTATCTAAACACATTCACTGGGAAGAACAAAATAAATAGCTACAAAAGGTCATTTGTGAATAGGCACAGATAAATGGGGCAAGAAGCATACTAAAAGAACTACAGAAATTATCTACACATAGATAAAAAATGTATTATTGAGTAAAAGAAGTTTAGGCTCAAACCACTGACGACCTTAATTTATACTTTATATGCTGAATATATAAAAAAAATCATTCAGAGGAATAATCTTCCTTTTAACTTTCTTCAAACGCAAAAGAAACTATTTAATTCAAGCTAAAGTTTGGCATCTTGTTTAACACTGGGAATAAATGCTTACATCTTAAAATTCAAACTGTCCGATTCTGTTTAATATAAGTAACTATATGGTGTTACACTATTTGATGTCGCAGATACAGACACACAGCCCTCTTCCTCAAGAAAGTTAAAATCTGATTAAGAAACTGCCATAAAAGTGAATTTTCAAACGCCTTGCTAAATGCTATCATAAAGGTGAGTATGAGGCACCACGAGAACACCAGAAAAATTGTCAAATTTGGAAGTAACCTTAAAAGTCTAAACTGGTTTTCCAACTTCCTGCAACAGAACCCTTTCCTAAGTGAATCCTATGTGAGCACTCCATACATAGAACACATAAAAGAACTGCTTTGCAACAAAGGGGAAATGGAGGAAATGCTACCTGAAAATCACACACCTGTGCTTTATCCAGACTTTCCATGGACCCCAGAAATATTTCTAAGGAACCAAGCAACTGTATGGCACTACTATGCACCCTCCTTGCTAAGGTTTTCTTTATAATAATTTGGAATCAGCTTAGCAAATAATCAGGCTAAACATATCTTGCTAATGTTTCCCAAAGCGTAAGAGCTACCAAATTATCTGAGTGGCTAAAAGTTTGTTTTTACATCCTCCCGGTTTAATTTGTTGAAAATCTTCCTGAAATATGTCACTAGAACTCACTCCCTGCCTTATTTAGCAAGGGATAGAGGATCTGACTGTTTCCCCCCATAAGTGAAGATCTTACAGTGCCCCCAGAATGATGGCTGAATATCAATTTTATTTTATGTATCAAAAACAGAAATGCCTAAAACACAGAATATTGAGCCAAAAATGTACAGATACCCAAACGCAACCTAGAAATTCTTGGTTACAGATTTAAGAAATTCTGGCTAGGCTCTTATTTTCTTGTCATTTGTAATTTCCTCTAAATGAAGAATCGGAGAGGTATGGGGAAATCACATTCGCTGAGTGTTTTACTAAAGTGAGTTCTCCTCAGTAAGTTTTAGAACAGGGGTGGCTGGGTGACTCAGTCGGGTTGAGTGTCTGGCTCCTGATTTTGGCTCAGGTCATGATGTCACGGTTTGTGGGATCAAACCCCATGTAGGGCTCCACACTGATAGTGCAAATCCTGTTTGGGATTCTCTCTCTCACAAAATAAATAAACATTTAAAAAAAGTTAAAAAAACAAGTTTTAGAACATGCCATTTATAAGGAAAATCACTTTTAAAATAAAATGGTCTGTTGCCTTCTGAAACTAAATAATGGTAATGGCTGCACAAGATTGTACATATACTAAAAAATACTAAACTGTACACTTCAAAAGAATGAATTATAATTAAAAAAAAAAAAAGAAAACCAGCTGTCCTGAAAAACTGAAAAAACATTGCCTAAAACAAATACTGATTAACATAATCAACTCATATTTTGTACAAGTAAACCACTCTTACTTTATAAACTTCAAATCTGTGCCATGCAGCATATCTAGATGCAAGGAACAACTTTAAGAGCTGTGGAGGTCAGCATTTATTTATATAGATTACTGGAGTAAGATGCACAGAATTCTAATTATCGAGCACGTGTTTTAGAACATTATAATGAAATGGATCATCCAAAAGATCAACTTTAAATCTCCATGTTGTCAAAGAAAGATATTTCCTTGACAAACAACAAGGCAGTAGTTTTACAGAGCAATGAGTTAAGGAACTTACTTTATGACTGTTCCTTTGGTGCCCCCTGCTGTTGTTAGCATGACTCTTGTAGTTAAACTTACACGAAGATCATCTTGATCTAAACCCAGTAATTCAGCACAATATTCCAATGCCTGATTAGATTTATTCTTCAGATTACAACCACCTAATGAAAATACATTTAAATTTGAAATGAAAAGACATTATATTAACCTAGATTTTCAAGATCCATTTCTTAGAAGTAGACTTCACATATAAATCTATGGAATAGACCGGGTTTATCTGTGACTTATAATTTCATCTCACTTTTTCACCATCTTTGTCAGACATTCCTACTGCCAAGGTCAGTGGGAGACCCTCACTTGAGGCAGTCCATGATATCTCATGGACTTCTGCTCATCAATATTAACCTGCCACTGTTTCATTTTTTATGACCCTGCAAGCAAAATACACTAATGATAGATTATAATCCTTGTAAATCTCTAGAGAAATATAGTAGCTTATCATTAAAATTCATACAATTCTTGAAAACTTCAAGACGTAACTGTAATGGCAAATGGTGACACTTCAGTAGGTCAGTGTGGATGTCTGTCAACATAAGAGGTTTGTGTGTGTGTGTGTGTGTGTGTGTGTGTGTGTGGTGTGGTGTGGTGTGGTGTGTGTCTGTGTGTACCCACGCATGCATATGCATGTGCTTATGCTTCCTGTTTGGGAAACAGGAAGAGTGTAAGGAGGCAACGGCTATTACCTGTACATCATATACATAGATTTATACTTATGGAGGCTGTTCTAAAAAGCATTATACAGAAAGACACTATACTGCAATGTGCCTCTGCATTGATATGGCTGTAAGACTCATTAGCTGTGTGACCCTGAAAAAGTTACTTATTCTCTCTGTGCTCAGTTTCCTTATCCATTTAGAGAATACTAACTATATTTACCTAATAAGGTTGTTATAGAGATTAATGAGGTTACATATGTGTCGTTCTTGGAATAGTACCTGGTACACAGTAAGCACTATATAAAAGTTAACTATTATTATTTTTATTATTACTACTATTCTGAAAATAAACATTTTACTAATAGTTAAGGTTTAATTTTTATAACTAATTCATCTGAAGACTAATTTCAAAACTACAAAGAATTTGTAAAAATCGTAAGTTTATCATGACAAATTAGTAAACTACTTAATAGATTGGTCTCAGGAGAAATACACCATGAGATTCTATATGAATAAGGGGCTGTCAGGATAACTCACTGGGGACAAAAACAGCTTTTTCAGAAAATGGCACTGAGACAACTGGATATCCATGTGCAAAAGAATTAAGTTGAACCCCTGCCTCACACCATCAATAAGACTTGAGTTAAGAGCTAACACTATTAAACTCTTTGAAGAATACACAGACATAAATCCTCATCATCTTGGAACAGTAACGATTTCTTAGATATGACACCAAGAGTACAAGCAACAGAAAAAAATTCAGACAAATTACACTTCATCAAAATGAAGAACTTTTGGCGTGCCTAAGTGGCTCTGTTATTAAGCATCCAACTCTATATTTCAGCTCAGGTCATGCTCTCACAGTGGTGAGATGAGCCTGCGTCAGGGTCTGCACTGAGTATGGAGCCTAAGATTCTCTCTCTTCCTCACCCTCTGACTTTCCCCCACTTACATTCCCTCTCTCAAAATAGAAAAATGAAAAATTTTTATATTTCAAAGAAGACGACCCAAAAATTTAAAAGACAACCCACAGATTTAGAGAAAATATTTACAAATTATATATCTGATAAGGAACTTGTATCTGTGATATATATTTTAAAAACCTCTTACAACTTGATGGGGCACCTAGGTGGCTCAGTCAGTTCAAGTGTCTGACTTCAGCTCAGGTCATGATCTCACAGTTCATGAGTTTGAGCCCTGCATCAGGCTCTGTGCTGATAGCTCGGAGCTTGGAGCCTGGAGCCTGCTTCAGATTCTATGTATCCCCCTCTCTCTGCCCTTCCCCCACATGCATTCTATCTTTCTCTCTCAAAAATAAACATTAAAAAATTAAAAAAAAAAAAAATTCTTACAACTTGACAACAAAAAGACAACCCAACTGGGGCACCTGGGTGGCTCAGTCAGTTAAGCACCCGACTTCAGTTCAGGTCATGGTCTCATGGCTCGTAAGTTTGAGCCCCACACCGGGCTCTGTATTAACAGCTCAGAGCCCAGAGCCTGCTTCGGATTCTGTGTCTCCTTCTCTCTCTGCCCCTCCCCCCGCTCATGCTTGCTCACTCATGCTCTCTCTCTCTCTCCTTCAAAATAAATAAACATTTAAAAAAAAGGGTTTTTTTTTTTAAAGACAACCCAATTAATGGGCAAAGGATATAAACAGACATTTCTCCAAAAAAGAGATACAAATGGTCAATAAAGACATGAAAAAATGCTCAATCTCATGAGCCTTCGGGAAAATGCAAATAAAAAACACTTCACACACACTAGGATGGCTATAATCAGACAGCATTTGTGAGGATGTGGACAAACAGGAACCTCCATACATCACTGATAAGGATCTGAAATGAATATAGCTACTTTAAAAAAGTCTGACAGTTCCTCAAAAGGTTAAACACAGTTACCATATGACAGCAATCCCACTCCTGCATATATCCAAGAGAAATAAAAACATATGCCCACACAAAAACATGGACAAGAATGTTTTTAGCAGCATTATTCATAATAGCCAAAGGCAGAAACAATCCAAATGTTCATCTAATGGTGAAATGATGAACAAAATGTGGTATATCCACAGAATGGAATATTACCCAGCCAAAAAAAAAAAAAAAAAGTAATACTGATACATGCTATAACACGGGTGAACCTTGAAAACATACTAAGGGAAAGAAGTCAGTCACAAAGACCACATATTGTATGATTCCATTTCTATGAGATTCCCATAATAGGCAAATTTATAGAGACAGAAAGTAGATTAGTGGTTGCCTAAAGCTGAGGGATTTGGGAAGAAATGAGAAGTGATTGCTGAAGGGTATGGGGTTTCCTTCTGGAGTGATGAAAATGTTCTAAAAACTAAACTGCATTGATGACTGCACAACTCTGAGTATATGAAAAAACCACTGAATTGTGTAGGTTAAATGGGTGGATTGAATGGTCTATGAACTGTATTTCAATTAAGCTGTTACCAAAGAAAAAGAACAAGGGGACAAGAATACTTAGAAGATATATTAAAGCTTTAATTCTGTAAAAATAAGCTTACTACTGATTTCTTATTACTAAACACACATAGATTATCTAAATTTTGTAAGTCAATCAACTGGCCATCAAAAATTCATTAATGTATTGAAACATTTCACCATTACTATTTTGCAAGGTTTCTTATACACTTTGAGAAATTATGTAAGGCTAACATAAGAAAACATATATTTTAAAAGTTTTAAAAAGGCAAAACACTTGTAAAACAACGTAAGGTTTTCATGTCACTCTCCTTCCAGAAAAGAACTTCTCTGAATACTCTTTAAGTTTGTTGTTATAGTAGCATTTACTTCTGTCATGCAGAATTTAAAAAACACAGGAAGTCCCACTAGGCATTTTTTGTATATGCCATCATGCAGAAACTTTTCGATATGAGTCTTCTAAACACTTAGAAGAATAAGTTTTCTTTTAAAATAATTATAAAAATATCTATAGCTTTTCTAAGTTGCAAAGACATGCCAAAATTGAGCTCCCTGGGGGGGGGGGGGGGGGGAATCCATTCTAACTAGAAAGAAACCATTTGGATCTATAGGAAGGGTCACAGGAAAAAATGGAGATTAATAAAATCTGAACCATTAAAATAAAAAAATAGCCTAGTTTATTAATTTTCTTCATTCAGTGGCTCTTTACAATCTGCTCTGCTTTCTGCTCATTTTCAACAGAAGGAAGTTTGAAAAGAAAAATAAAAGTTAATGTAAATACATGCTATTATTTGCCTTTTGACTGTGTAAGTGCTTTTTCCACTACTGGATCACACCACGTTTATGATCTCTGTATACATCTGCATGTGCTACCACAGGGTGATAATTTGAAATAAAAATTTCAAATCCTTCAAAAAAACTAAAAATATGTTGCACACTAAGAACATACCTGATTTTGCTTTTTTTATTTTTCATTTTAAACTGGAATTAATCTGTATTTTTATTTTACTTAATCATTAAAAACACTTATGGTGATTATTATGTACTGGATATAAGTATATACATCACTTAATATTTAACTCATTTATTCCTCTATACAACATGAGGCAAGGACTATTGTTATCCTCAGTTTACAGGTGAGGAAACGGAGACAGAGAGCCAGCCCAAGACCACACAGGCAGGTTACTACCCTAGTGGCAAATACTCTGGCTCAAGAATTTATACTCTTAACTACACTGTGTTGCATGTGACATTATTGACTTCACAGCATCACAGGATATTAAATTTGAGAGTAATGAAGACCATCTATTCCAGTCTGCTCACTCACAGATCAGGACTCTTGGGAAGTTTTAGACTGGGGTAATTTGGGCCAATTATCACAAGTACCTGAGTTAGTTAGATGTGGGTGGAACCCAGTTCTCACATCTACAATTTCATTAGTAACCATATTACTTCTGTACAGGTTCCACTTCCATAAAATGCAGATAATATCCCTTACCTCATTATCTTTATGAAATTTAGATTATAATTATATGTTGTTTACGATGAAACGCAAAATATGAAGGGTCTTGCAAATAGCAGACACATTTTTTTAAAGTTTATTTATTTTGAGAGAGAGAGAGACAGCGCACGCACGAGAGAGCATGAGCAAGGGAAGGACAGAGAGACAGGGAGAGAGAGAATCCCAAGCAGGCTCTGCATTGCCAGTGTGGAACCCAACACAGGACTCGATCCCATGAACCGGCAGATCACGACCTGAGCTGATCACGACCAAGAGTCGGACACTTAACCAACTGAATCACTCAGTTACCCCAAGCAGACACATTTTTTAAATATTCTTTTTTCCTTCCTCTTGTGCTCCTTCCTTATATGCATACTATTGCTAGGTACTGTACTTTAAAAGTACTTCTCATGGGCTGTTTACATATAAAGAAAAGCAAAGGTCAGAGAGCTTCTGGGATCTGACACTAAAGTCCATGTTATTGACTACTATATTAAATAGTGCTTTCAACATTTTTTAACTTATTTTTAATATAAAATATTTTAATAATGTATTTATATAGGAGTCAATAATCTTTTCTCTAAGTGTCAGATCTTAGGCTTTGCTGGCCATACAGTTTCTGTCACAACTACTCAACTCTGCCACTGTAGCATGAAAGCTGGCACAGACAAGGCTCAAATGAATGGGTGTGGCTTTGTTCTACCAACACTTTATTTGCAAAAATAGGCAGCTGGTCAAATTTGGCCATGGGCCACAGTTTTCCAATCCCTGTGTTCATGGATCCAACTTAAGATTACATAAAAAGTCTTACTGTTTATGTAGAAACACTGGAGTTCAAATGTTACTATCATGAAGGCACTTACATGTTCTTTTTAATTTGCATAACGTATAAACTATTTTCATTTCCAAATAATAAAGTATATGGGCTGGTACCTATTCAATTGCCTTAATTAACTGATCCAAGTTTATATCAATGAACCAGAAAAATGTTAAAATACCTTAATATATGGTAGAGAATTATGCTGTGCACATACTGGCAAAGTAGAATTATCAGTTGAAAAATTTAACTAAATATGACCCTTCTGGCTGGTCACGGTTACTTATCCTTCATAAAATGAATTTATTCCGCTTAGTATCACTGACTTGTTCAAAACAGAGCTCATAATGACTAATAATGCAGCATCCTTCATTTCCAAGATTTACCACACAACACAATATATTCTAGAAATTTCAGGGTATTAAAAAGCCTGCATACAAAGAGATTGAATTTGCAAATAAATGACAGAACTTCTAATTTTATTCCTCTTTAAAACAAAACAACCACAAACAAATGAACCAACGAAAAATACCTGAGGTGCTGCCAGCTTCCTCAAAATCAATATTTCCAAGGTGCAGGACACCAGCTACTACCCGGAACAGATCAAGCTTTTCTTCATCATCCAAACCAATCTTTTTCATGGCTGTGCACATTCTAATAAAATCTCCATGGTCATCTAACAGAGGATCTTTCAAGGAACCTGCCTTAAGATACTACAAAACAAGAAGATACCAATTAACTGCTCTTTTCTCATTATTTAAGTATATTAAAACCACTACACAAAGTCTATTAATGCACTATATATAACATGCAAAAATAAAATATGTCAATGGGAAAACTTTACTATTCTAACAATTCAAAAACTAAATGACTGAGAAAAATGTACATAGGATCTTTCTGTATTATTTCTTTCAACTTCCCATGAATCTAAAATTATCTAAATAAAAATCAGTAAAAGATGGAATGAGATGTTTTCCAACTAAATTACAATTTTAGCTCTAATGTATTATAATGTTAGGATATGTTAAATAAAAATATAAATTGACTGAAAAATAAGAATATATCGGTGGTTGAAAGGAATCAACCTTAATCCAGAGGTCAAAAAGAACTAAGGTAAAAAAATGATAATAAAAATTCAAATCTAACACTTAACATTATACTCCTTTAGGTTAAGTGCCATCAACTGCACCAATATTCAGCAGTGGTAAATAGTGGACAGACTAATAACAATTTTCGTGGCCTAAGAATCACTTTTTAAATCTTTCTGTATAAGCATATATGAGGTAAAGTGTATTAATAAGCATTGTGTTTACTGTAAAAATTTATGCAATGACTCACATTTCAGAAAAAATAAAGAAAAAAATGTGTTTTCTTTGCTAAAAGAATTTACATCTAAAGTATTCATTTGTTAGAACTTATTAAAAAGCTCAGAAAAAGGAGTAAGAAAGTTAGGCCTGCAGAAACTAGAAGTAGAAAAACAAAAGTTACTGGACACAGAGAAACTGGACTAGGAATTTTCCAGAACTTGACAATGAATAGGTAAAATTAAACATTAAGTAACACAGCATCAGAATTAATTGCCCATTAAAGACACTTCTAGGAGACTTTTTTCCTCCCAGTTGCCAATTGCTTCCCAGCTAAAGTTGGGATTATCTTTCCACAAAATTCTTTAAAATGCTTAATTATGCTTGGGTGAAATTTCTGGAAAATGTCTAGATAAAGAAATTTAACTTCATTCTTGAAAGCAGCAAAGGAAATGATCACATGCAGCCAAAGTTAACAAAAAACACAGACCATGCAGAATTTTTAGTCTTGCAACTGAATCGTTACTTCATTTAAAAACTGTTTCTAATCAAATGTTAATGAATATATTGCTATTATGGCAGACTAAAAATACTGCACTCTCCTAAAAATTGCACACAGCTTAGACACTCAAATGGAACTAGGCGAAGGATTCTAATTAGTCAAAATGATCACCTCATCCTCCTGATAAAGAAGACATAAAAAGTAATTTAAACATATTAATCCATTATTCACTTATATATTTTTATATATACACTCAATAATATAGTAAAATACCTAACAAAGTATGTTGCCTCTAGAATCACAAAGAGTACTTTTTTTTTTTCTTAGCAGAATGCCAAGAGTATTTGGTATTCTTTGGAGAGCAAAATCCAGTTTTCTTCCCTCTCTACTTAGTTTTTTCCATGTCAAAGATCACATTTAAACACACATCTTCTTCCCTGAGGACAGCTGCATTATCCCATAGGTAAATGTTTCCATTATCTTAGTGGAAAGAATACAATTTCTATATTTCAATGATGCCTTATAAAAATATAGATTATCATGACAAAAAAAGATATCATAATAAATATTAAAGTAACTTCTTAAAGTTCCAACCATAAATGTCACACAAAGTTTACAATTTTTAATTTGGACATTTATGTCTGAAATGACAAATAAAATGTCAACTTAAAAACTAACGTACTCATCTGCTTAGAATTTAAAATAATGGGAATTTTTATTTGCTTTCTGTTCTTTTCTATGAATATATTAGAAACATAGTTCATCTCACTCATTTTGAAAAGAGACAAAAACATCTGATTCACACATTAAAAGGTGCATATAATAAAAACTTGTACAACTAAATATTCATATAAATCTTTAAATAAAATTCATAAAGGCAAAATGAACTAGTCCCTATAATTAATCCTGACTATTTCATAATTTAAACTCCTTGATTAGCTACAACTTAATACTACTTACTACTTGAATGTCACATATTAAAATTTGTAAGAGTTGTAGATTTTTAGATTAAGGATTTAATATTTTTAAAATAATTAATAGTATAATTACTTCTAATTACTCTCAGAAATATAATAATTTAGTAACATCAATATATATTATAGAAATACAATGTTTTAAAGAGAAATACAATAATATATAAGCATTAGTTCACAAGAATGCTTACCCTATTTAATGTCTACTTCAAAGCTTACTTCAGGCTTAAAGTAGAAAATAACTTATGAAGAACATATTTTATACTTAATCCTAAGTGGGTAATGTGAGAGTAAGTTTTGAAAATGTTAGCAAAGGATAATTCTTAGGCAATATAATACCCTCACGTGGGGGAAAAAGAACCAGAGAAGAGCACTGCATTGAGGCCTAACCAAGAAGAACCAAAATGTGTCGCTTCTGTAGATACCAAGAGAGGGACAGAGTTATACACCGTGAGAGAGACTTGAACGAGCATTTAGTTTTTAAAGTATAAACCTAAAAGTAAGAAATATGATTTAGGCTCCAAAATAAAAAATGTATCTTTCAGCATGATTTTTTTACATTAAAGATTTTAATTTAAAAAAATAGCCTACTATACCTCAGGACTTTTTCGGTTCTGTAAAATCTGTTTGTCAGTTTCTTTGTTAGCAAAGTATCTAGTGCAGCCTCGGTTTAAATACTAGGAAAAAGAAATTTAAAATAAAACAAATATGACCCACATGAAAATAATACAGAAGAAAACACAATTTATCAAACAGGGGTAACCAAAAAGAATTTTTAAATATAACCTGAATATCATTTAATCTTTCAATTACAATCGATACTGCTATATATTATAAACCTTTTACTCCTAATCAAACCAGGAATGTTGAAAATCCTAATTCCTGAAAGTAGATTAAATTAAATAGTTAATATAAAAATCAATACCATTAAATCTTTCCTATTTTTAAAGGGCAGTAATTTTAGAGGCAGGAAACTTTCTGACCTAATAAAGAATTTCAGCAGCTGCCTTCCTAGGATGCCTGCCATTGTGCCAGGAAAGGCTATACAATCTGAGACACGCAAAAAAAAATATGCTCCTAGTTCTCCAAATAGAAAGAAATACTAAAGTAAGACAAGAATGGTACCATTACCTTATCATTAACACAATGTCAACAAAGCCACACCATCATTATTAAATTTCATATGATTCATAATAACTTATACTCCTTTTCTAAAAATCATTGTAGAGAAATACCTCTTCTACTTTTATGAAGATACTGTGGGCAACTAACTTCACATTCCAATTAATCTGATGAGCTCTAGAGAAGGTGGGACATTGTAGAAGCATATAAATAGAGGCAGTTATACAGCATTTTAAAACAGTAGTTTTAAATTTTCCAAATACAGATTAAAATAAACTGAAGTAATAAAGAAAAGCTGAATTGCAAACACACACACAGAACAATAATTAAATATAATATGTGTCACAATTCTCAAGCGGAAGACTCCTGCCCAAAGAGAACTATCAGAATCACTCGGAGAACTTTATTCAAATTGCATTCCTTATCCATTTCCATGATTCCCACATATTCCACACAGGGACACAGTTTCCTAGCTGCAAATCTGTAAATTATGCTAACCATCCCCAGTCACCACTTCTTGAAACTGTATTGGCTTGTGATTCTTGGCACTCCTCATTTTCCTTGTACTTCTCTCACAACCCAACTTGTGCTTTCTTTCCTGGGCAACTCTTCACCGTTCATATTCTTCAACTCCAGAGTCTGGATCTGGCACCTGCTTCTCTACATTACAAAATCTCCCTGAACAATCTCATCTACTCATGGTCATACTTTTAACTACTACCAGAGTTCTGACATCTCCCAAACCTATCACTACAGCACCAACAATGACCTTCAGATTAGAAGACCAACTGTCTTCTAATCTTCTCTCCTTAGATGATCCATAGGTTCCAAAACTAAACTCATCCTATATGCCACAAATCTTCCATCTGGCCCTTGTTTGGTATTTACATCCACCCAGTTACCCTAGTCAAATCTAAAAAATTATTCCAGAATCCTGCTTCTCCCTACCATATTCAGTCTCCAAGTCCTATCAATTTTACCTCAATATTTTGCACATCCCCTCCTCTGTAACCTTCCCATTGCTAAACCAAATTCAGGCAGTAAGTAACTTATTTCGACTATAGCCATGGGTTACCAACTAATTCATCCATAGTTGCAATTTCTATCCATCCCCTCCCATACCCCCTTTAAAACCACCCTCCATATTAAAGCCAGAAGTATAGACCTGATATCCAACTTTCTACTTAAATCTCTTCAGTAGCTCCTTATTAACTATAGAAGTTAAGACCAAACTCTTTAGCCTCACTTTCCACCACTTCCTGCCATACTCTTTAAGCTTTTTCTTGTCTTTCTTTCTTCATCTTTTTCCACCTACTAGGAATACTCTTTGCATCTTTCTTCCTCTAGCTAATACTTGAAAATTCTTCAAGATTCTAATCAAGCATCAGTTATTAATGTAAGCTTTTCCAAAATCCCCAACATCCTATGCACACCTCTTTCTTATCATTCAACCTATCAGTCAGACTGTGTGTGTTTGCATGTGTGTGTGTTTCTGACCAGATTCTAAATTTCTCACGAGCAGGAACTGTTCATCTTTTTCACCCAGGCACAATGCCTGGTACCCAGGGGGCAAGCAATAAATATCTGCTGTTGAATTAAGAGAGACAATCATACATCCTTTATTAATTCAGTGGTCAAACTTTTTTTTTTAACGTGTCAAAAATAACTTTAAAGCTAGCATTATAGAACTATTATAAATTTCTTATTGAGTTTAAATTGATAACTGGTTTCATATCTATCCTTTCATCTATCCATTTCATATCTCTTCAGATAGTGTTATATTATAAATTCAGCAGTAAATCTCAGTAGAGATCTACATGTTATCACATTACACTGGATTCAATGTAAGTTACATACAACTAGAAATTAAAATTCACTAAAATAAGTTTTAGAATCAAAGGCAAGTCCATTTGCAAAAATTGTATGTAATTTCTTTTCATCCACCTACCCGAAAATTATCTGGGGAGTTCAAATGAAGTTTTTCCCTAATATCTTCAGAAGCACCAGCACACAACCTATAAAAGATATGATAATTCCTTTCCTCTTTGCCTTGAACACAGATCCTAGATTTCTCTAGAAGGTAATGTGAAACAAATCCTCCAACAACTGAACTCTAAAAAACAAAACAGAGAGAAAATACATGTTTGCATTTAAAGTCTGAAAGTATAATCTACCGATGTTAAATTATGTTGCTACTAACCATTCGTCTATCAAAGAGGTTGTAATATTTATCAAATAAAGGGGGAAAAGCAGATAACTAAATAAAGAATATTTATAAAGATTATAATGAATATATATATTCTCCCCACTATCTAAAGTAACAGAGAAAAACTTAAATGGATTTACCATGAGTTCAAGTACAGCACCAATGCTATCAAGACCTTTAGAAAAACACTTCTCAAACATATCATCTCAAAACACAGTTACTCACCTTTTCATTGAAATGTATTTCTACAAATTTTCCAAATCTACTGCTATTATTGTTGCGAACAGTCTTTGCATTTCCAAAGGCTTCTAAGAGTGGGTTAGCTATTGAAAAAGACATAAAAATATTCCATCAAAAAATAGCATAAAGGAAAGTTACAAAACAATAAATATGCACGGTATGTTTCCTTATTAACAGAGATAGAAAAAATGTCTTCAAAAATATTAACATGAAGTAATTCACATGTAATGTCAAATTCCTCAAATATTTATTGACTACCACTATATTCAAGCTCTATTAAAGTACAGAAGATGGGAAAATTACTCAAATTATGTAAAAACAAAATGTAAATGGTATGGAAAAGACTAAATTTTAAGAAGTCATTAGGTTACAAAATTTATAACTCAACTTTGAAAATTACTCCCTAAAAATTGTAAGATTTTCACAAGTGCATCATCTTTACTAAAGGAGTAGTGATCATAATATGGAAAAGAGCAAATCTCTGGTGAACAAAATACAAGCAAGAAGGTATTAGTTGACTTACCTTCCTAAACTGTTTTATATATGAGTAAAACCTCCAGATTTACCATTTTTTTCATGTACATCTAACAAATTAGTTTACAGAATGACTAAAAAAGGTCCTCAGAAAAATTGTTTCTAAAACCCCAGCCTATAAGAGACTCATTTTAAAGCTAAATACACCTGCAGATTGAGAGTGCTGGGGTGGAGAAACATTTATCATACAAACAAATGTCAAAAGAAAGTAGCAGTACTTCTATCACACAAACTAGACTTTTTTTTATTCTTGTATTGTTTTATCCTGCTTTGGTGTCAGGGTGGTACTGACCTCATGGAATGATTTTGAATGTGTTCCCTTTATGCCATTATTTGTAAGATTTTGATAAAGATTGTCATTATTTTTTTTAAATGCTTGGTAGAAGAATTTGCCAATGAAGCCATGTGCATGTGGTCAGCTTTTTCTGTCCTGGGAAATTTCTGATTCCTAATTCAACTTTCGTTCTTGTTATAGGTTGAAGATTTCCTGTTTCTTGAATTCAAGACTCATGATTCAGTTGTGGCAACTTATGTGCTTTAGGAATTATCTGGTTTTCTTCTAAGTTATCTGATTTGTTAGTATATAACTGTTTACAGTAAATCTGTTATCATACTACATATTTCTATGGTTACCTGTTGTACTGTTTTCCATTTGTCATTTTGGTTTCCAGGTCTTTTTTTTTTTTTTAATGTTTATTTTTGAGAGAGAGAGACAGAACATGAATGGGGGAGGAGCAGAGAGAGGCAGACACAGAATCCAAAGCACGCTTCAGGCTCAAAGCTGTCAGCACACAGCCCAACACGGGGCTCGAACCCACAAAACTGCAAGATCATGACCTGAGCTGAAGCTGGACGCTCAAATGACTGAGCCACCCAGGCACCCCTGGTCATTCCTTTCACTGTTATGTTATTGTTTATTCTGGCCTCCACTTTATTTATTTCTGATTTTTCTTCGTGCTTTCCTTCCTCTACTAAATTCAGCTAAGTTTCTTCTTTTTCTAGGTCCTTGTGGTGTAATGTGAAATTGTTTACTTGAACTTTTTTTCTTAATACAAGCATTTATAGCATAAATTTCACTCTAACATCGGCTTTTGCTGCATCCCATAGGTCTTGGAATATTGTGTTGCTTTTTTCTTTTGAAACCTATTTTGATTTGCCACATGATTTCCCACTTGGTCCACTGTTTGTGTGATAGTGTGTTATTAAATATTTACATATTAAATATTTAGTATTTACATTGTACATTTTCCAGCTTTGTTTTATTGTTGATCTCTAGTTTTGTACCACTGTAGTTAGAGAATATACTTGGTATGCTATCAGACTTCTTAAATTTATACTATTTGTCATGTCTCTTTTTATGTGATTTAACCAGGGGATTCTTCTATGTGTACCTGAGGAAAATGTGTATTCTATTTTTCTTGAATGGAATGTTTTATACATATCTTTTAGAACCCGTATTCTGAAGTATGCTTCAAGTAAAAAATGTTCTTGTTGAAAAAAAAAATAACAACTTTAAACAAGAGTACTTGTTTAAAATAAAGCATGTCAGAGGGGAGGTGAGTAGGGGGATGGGTTAAATAGGCAAAAGGGATTAAGAAGAGTACACTTATGATGAGCACTGAGAAATGATGTACAGAACTGCTGAATCACTATATTGTACACCTGAAACTAATGTAACACTTATGTTAACTATAATGGAATTACAATAAAAAGCTTAATAAGAAAAAAAAAAACTTAAACTCCCAATGAACAAATGTAAAATTTTAATTGTTTTTATCTTATAATCTACACACATATGACTAAGGAAGATTTACTGGACTCTATTCTTATACTCACCAGTCTCAACTATAAATATACTAGATTAGTGCCAATCTTACATGTTTCTCCATCTGCAGCCTCATAAACTGCTTTATGATGCTTATTACTATAATATTTTTATGAAACATTTTATTAAAGTCCATCTCTCTTACACAATCCACAGTAGAAAGCTTATTAACAAGTATCCAAACTCTTTTAAAGATCACTTTCCGATTGTTTCACTTTCCAAAAAAAAAGTAACAAAGTATTAAAACTGAAAAATGTTTGCATATACATCTAACCTTTCAGATGAGCAAGAAAACTGAGGCCTAACAAAATCAACTGACTTATGGAAAGCCACATGACTGGCTAGTGGCAAAAGGGGAACTCAATTACAGGTCTCCCCAACTCCTCTACAGAGATCTACTAGTTTTTGCTGAAGGGTTTAATATATTAAGTAAAATATCCAAAATTAGGATAAGAGCCTACTAGAAAATTACAGTAATATTATTGATACATTCATTCTAAAACCAACAACCAATTTTCAGTTGAAGACGCCACCAAATGATTTCTATGTTCTTCTAGTTAACATCTACTATCCTCTAGTAAGGAGCTGGAATAACACTTTCCAACTTTTCTCAACTACAGCACTCTACATGTTGTACACTACATTCTCACAGAAGAAACCAGGTTTATATCCAATTTGCAAGCACATTTGTACCTCAAGTAAACAAATCAGAATACTAATTAGTATTTTATTGAATTAACTCATAATTTGTTCTTTTTATTTATTCAATTTTAAAGGGTGATTCCCTCATTAAAGTGAGGTACTTTACTGTGAATTAACCACTACTTATTAGATCTTCAAACCTGGGTATGTTACAAAAGCACAGTGAGAACTATAAGTAAAACTATAAAATTATGTCAAGAAACATGAAAAACATGATTGCTGCAAACTTTAAAAATGTTTATCAGAGTTGAATTTACGTTCATCCACACTCATATTTCACAACTGTGAAAAAAAGAACATAACACCTGCTAGCTATAATGTAGCAAAATGAATGAACACAGAAGCCCCTCAATAAATTTCTGTCCAACTGAAATTTTTCTTTAAAATACTAAGAGTATTAAAATCTGCTCTCAGTACAGCACATAGTTACAATGCCTGAGTTTATTTTTTTTCTTAAGATGCCTGAGTTTATATCCCACTTCCACAACTGATGAGCTATATGCTCTTCAGCAAGTTACTTAAAATCTTTTTACCTCAGTTTTTAATCTGTAAAGTAGGGATAAAATAGTACTTACCTCATTCTGTAGGGATTCAAATTAGGAACAGATTTTCAGCAAATCAGACAATGTGTAATACATCTCCATATGTTAACTTCATCATCATCATTATGAAAATATTTACTGACTGCCTCATACCAGAAAGTGAGGAAGGAGGAAGGAGAAGGAGTGTCCACATAGGCTCAAAACACCTCATAAAACTACAAGGAGACCACCATGAATAAAGTATAAGGACTCAAAGGAAACATGGCTCAATTAGAGCAAAGGAGACAGAGGCCAGACCACACAGAGCACTGTTAGTGATGTTACAGATTTGCAGCTGTATCTTCAGAGCAATATTAAGCCATTAAAAGATTGAAAAGATCATCCCAATTTCCACACAGAGAATAGATTACAGGGAAGCAAAAACTTAAGTGGGGAGACCAGAGAGGAATCTATGATGCAGGAGGGTGGTACAGATTCAACACGGTGGTAGACTGGAACAGTTGTTTCCAAATGAGGTACAAGAAGACTTGGTAAGGGGTATGCAAGCACTGACCTTAAGGAAATCAATTTACAGACTCCTGCCTTCCAACTGTACCTATTCATTAAAATGATTTCCCCAAAAAAGCATTTTAATTCCAAATAACCCTCTTCCTCTCTCCTTTTTTACAAAACACAGGGTCAACTAAACAAACAGGAGACCAGAAAGTATCCTATATTTGTTTCATTCATCCAAAACATATTTATGGATCATATCCCACGTATTAAACACTATTCCAGGGAACTGTAATAGATAAAAATCTCTGCCCTCTTAACACTTACCTGGGGTGAGAGGGAAGACAACAGATATTAAATAAAGGAGAATATACATGAGCAAAGATTTGTAGGAAATGGAAGGGACTTTTGGATCTCTGGGAGAACATTCCAGACCACCTAGAGGATTCTCATAAGTCAATTTCAGTACATATCTAACAATAAAAAATAAGAATTTAAAAAATTAACAATACCTTCAACAATTCTATCATCAATATCTTGACCTGTTCCATAGGATTCAGTCAGGTATCTGTTTAAAATACAGGTAAAAAATTTACATGACTGTAATATTGTACATATTATATTTGTAATTTTAATATCATTTAACACATGTAAAATTTAAACTTGGATCACCACTACAACTATTTATTTAAAATTTACAAATTTATATTTAAATGCAACTATTCTGTTATAGCTTTTTAAACATTTTTTTTTAATGTTTTATTTATTCTTGAGAGAGAAAGAGCAAGAGAGAGACAGAGCATGAGCAGGAGACAGGAAGAGCGAGAGAGGGACACAGAATCGGAAGCAGGCTCCAGGCTCTGAGCTGTCAGCACAGAGCCCAATGCAAGGCGAACTTACAAGCTGTGAGATCATGACCTGAGCCGAAGTCGGACGCTTTACTGACTAAGCCACCCAGGTACACCAAGACCCCACCATTTTAAACTGTGTCATAAAGTATGGAAGGGGTACCTGGCTGACTCAGTCAGTGGAGCATACAACTCTTGATCTGGAGGTTGTGGGTTCAAGCTCCACACTGGGTGTAGAGATTACTTAAAAATAAAATATTTTTAAAAAATAAAATAAATAAAGTATGCAAATGTATTCAAAGTCAACCTGTTCAATGAAAGACATATTTGTATCTCTTTGTTCACAACACATTCACAGTAGCACTATTCCTAACAGCCAAGACGTGGAAATAACCAAAGCACCCACTGATGAATGAATGAGTAAACAAAATGTGGTATATTCATACCCCACAGGTGTATTCACCTTGGAAAGGAAATTGTGACACATGATACAACATGGATAAAATTTGAGGACATTATGTAAGTGGAATAAGCCAGTCACAGAAAGACAAATACTGTATGATTCACTCATATGAGGTATCTAGAGTAGTCAAAATCACAGAAGCAGAAAGCAGAAAGGTAATTGCCAGGGGCTGGGATAGGGGAAAATGGAGTTGTTCAATGAGCACACAGTTTCAGTTTTGTGAAATAAAAATTCCTGGATATTAGGTGAACAATGTGAATATATGTAATACTACTGAACTGCACACTTAGAAATGCTTGAACTGGTAAATGTTATGCGATAGATAGATAGATAGATAGATGTTATGCGATAGATAGATAGATATTTTTTTACCAAAAATAAAAAAAAAAAAACAAAAAAAAAACAACCTGTTCAAAATATTTCAGGTTAGCTAAATACTCCTCACCTTAAAACAAATTTTGTATTTTCTGTTTTGCCAGCTCCTGATTCTCCAGATACGATGATAGACTGACTCATCTTGAGCACTTTCATGTCTCTAAAAGCCTTATCAGCTAGGGTTAAAATAACACATTAATAATGAGCAGTGTGTTAAATACAAATTTACTAAATGACTGAAAGTTATTTTACTATCAAAGAACACTTGCTCTTAAAGAAATTATAAATGTATGTTTACAGTTAGTAACATTTAAAAAATTTTAATGTTTATTTACTTTTTGAGAGAGAGAGAGACTGAGCAAGGTAGGGGCAGAGAGAGAGGGAGACACAGAATCTGAAGCAGGCTCCAGGCTCAGAGCTGTCAGCACAGAGCCTGACGAGGGGCTCAAACTCACAGACCATGAGATCATGACCCAAGCCGATGTCGGAGGCTTAACCAACTGAGCCACCCAGGCACCCATACAGCTAGTAACATTTTAAAATAAAATCACTCAAGTGTTCAAAACATCTCTAAATAGTTTTTACACTAAATGTCCTATCTTACTACCCTGACAGCTAAGTAATATGAAATCCAAATAAACAACTCTTAATTTTTTGCACTAAAATGTTTTCATATTATGAGCTGTGGCTCAGTTCTTCCCAATTCCAAAGCAGGTCTAAAAAAAAACAAAACAAAACAAAATGCTCACAATGTATAACTAATGAGGGCCCCAGAGAAAAGCAAGTTAACACCTACCAATTAAGAAATCTGGCAAACAAAAGTTCTGCTGGAGAAAATAAATACATAAATGCAAAATCTGTGTGGTAGTATTAAAAACACAAGTTGAGCACAATTTAATTCTGTTAAAGTAGTCTCATATTAAAACAATTTTAATTCAGGGGTGCCTGGGTGGCTCAGTCTCTGACTCTTGATTTCAGCTCAGGTCATGATCTCAGGGTCATGAGATTGAGCCTGCATTGGGCTCCTCACTGGGCATGGAGCCTACTTGAGATTTTCTCTCTCCCTCTTCCTCTGCCCCTCCCCTGCTCGTGCACACACACACACTCTCTTCCCCTCTCCCTAAAAAATAAATTAAAATTTTTTTTTAATTTAAAAACAATTTTAATTCAAAATTAGGTTCTAACCAATTTAACCCTATAACACAATTATTTCTCACTTCAGACATATGCTACCCATACAAGTGAAGAAAAGGCTTTACAAATGGCTTTTACTCTATTAGACCAAATGCAAACTACATGCAAGAGTATACACATCCTTCTGCCCAATTTATCAGCAATCTGTTCCACTCACTTTCATATCATTCTAAATATGTTTAACAGTAAAGAACTAAAAATAAAAGTCAGTTTATTTACATTTTGAACATATAATTTCTCTCCAGTAATGAGCTTGGTCATATTCAGGTTCTAAGGATTTTGTACCATTTTGCTAGCTTATCATAGAAAGCATACTAACGACCATCAGAGCATCTCAGAACTAAAAGTCAATCTGCTATTGCACTGGATTTGGGTGACACAGTCACTCTGTGTAGTAGTACACAGTACACAAGTCAGCCAAATTAGGAAGTGAAGCCTAGCTTGGCCAAAACACAGGCATGAAAAGAAAGCCCAAAGCGAAACAGACTGCACCAAGAACTAGTACCAAAACATGTCAGCACTTAACTGTTGGTTATGTCTGGATCCAAAGGGTTAACTAACATCTTTGTACTTGCAGTCACCAGCTATGAGAGTATGTGTGTCAAAAAGCTCCATCTCTATGTTCCTCAGAGCTAAAGTCCTTCAAGATGAGAGAAAACCTGGGCACCTGGGTGGCTCACTCAGTTAAGCATCTGACTTTGGATCAGGTGGTGATCTCACGGTTCATGACTTCAAGCCCCACGATGGGCTCTGAGCCTGCTTGGGATTCTCTCTCTCTCCTTCTCTCTCTGCCCCTTCCTTACTCATGCTCTCTCCCTCTCTCAAAATAAATAAACTTAAAAAAAAAAAAAAAAATGAGAGAAGACCCGAGAAAGCAAAGACTGCTATCTTCCCACACAGATTCCCTAGAAGCATATATCGTTTTCAATCCTTAATATTCTATAAACCCCTGATGCAAGATAAGGCATGGAAAACGTCAGCTCTTAACAAACTCTTATCTAGCCCTAGTAACACCCTCACAAGTGATGACCTGGGTAACACTGGAAAGTCTGAGCTCCAAAGCTATGAAGAAGGACACTTTCAAGATGGAGCTAATCGTGCTGAGAAGTCAAAAAGAACCATTATGTCAGCTTTTATTATGTCCTACTTTCAACTGGGTGGACAAACTTAAGAGGACACAGACATTTAACAAAAATAATGATGTACAATTGCCCCATTCTGCAAAAGTAGTCTTCCCTATCCAGTATAAGATACATGCTCCTAAATAAAGGTGATACATTCAAAATGCATAAAGGCCCACCAAAATACATATTCAATTCATGGTATCTTTTATTAACCCAAAAGAAAAACAGCAAATTTGTATAAGGCAAAAAATTAAAATACAATTAAATTACTTACCAATTGCAAAGACATGAGGTGGCATTGTTCCAAGAGATTTTCCTTGATACGACTTTATTGTTTCTGAAGAATATATTTTAGGTATGTCAAAGTATGGGTTCACTGCAATCAGAATGTTGGCGACATATGTCTAAACAGAAAAGGCATAAATGTAAAATTTTCCAATAGTTCATTTTCATTTAAAACCAAACAAGGGTCAGGGTGCCTGGGTGCCTCAGTGGTTAAGTGTCTGCCTTCGGCCCAGGTCATGATCTTGCAGTTTGTGAGTTCGAGCCCCACGTCAGGCTCTGTGCTGACAGCTCAGAGTCTGAAGCCTGCTTGGGATTCCGTGTCTCCTGTTCTCTCTGCCCCTCCTCCACTTGCTCTCGCACATGCGTGTTCTCTTTCCCTCTCTCTCACAAATAAGCATTAAAAAAATTAAAAAATAAAACTAAACAAGGGTCATAGGAAAAAGAAAATTCAGCAAATAGACACCTTTAATTCTCTATATAAATTAGGACTCCTAAATCGGCATTTCCAGCCCTAAACATTCCCTCTACAGGACCTGTATTTCTCTAACTTTTAATAAATATTTTCATCTTCTCACCCCATCTGCATCTCAAACTCTGCATATCCAAAATCAAGATTATCTCTCTTGACCGCCCCCCCCCCCCCCCCTTTGCCTCAAAGAAAATGCTCTCCTCCTATATGCAACCCCTGCCCCCTGGTTCATGGCATCACCACCAAGCCACAGACAAAGAGCAGCGTCGAAGTCTCCATATCAATTAGCCTTCTTCTGTTGACTCCATTTATGGAAGCCATCCTCCTAGTTCTATTTCTACAGCTCGAGTTTTGGTCATTTATATTCCTCACCTGGACTACTTTATTTACAGTGCTACCGAAGAGCTTAATATAACTCACACGATCCTCTAGGCCTATCCCCATCACTGAACGCCAAAGACTGATTTAGTGCTGTGGTGACCACTTAGTCCCAGATTTTTGCAAAACAACATATGCTAACCATTGCCTAGAACACTGACAGGCTAAATGTTTAATGAGCAACTTAAGTTTGCTTTTAAATTTGGAATTTAACTGTGGTTCTAAAAGACCAGAAAAAAAGCACCAATAGGATTTATAAAATTCCTTGTGGGTAGAAAAAGAGTTGTGGTTTAGCAATTAGCAGTGGTTTACTGGCCAAACTAGGGCAGGCAGGACCATATTTTTTCTCTTTTCTACCATACTTTTCTCTTTTCTGCTTCTAGTTGTAGAAGGGAAATGATGCAGAAACCCTGAACTCTCAGATTACTAATCTAAAATTCAGTGAATGCTCTCAAAGATGTTTACTGCAATGGAATAAAAAAATTTTTAATTTTTAAATTTTTAAAATATTTCTGTGGGAGACAAAGGAAAGTTACAGAGATATTAGTAACCAATAAAAATGTTAAATGTGAGTTCTACTCAACTGTAAGGAAGAACAGTGATAATTCTGGTTGATGAGAAATAGAAAAATATCAAATGTAAACTCTTATTTCAAACTGTTTCCTCCTCTTCCATATGTTATAGTAATAATAACTAGATGGTTATTTTGATGGTTTTATAACCAAAAGACATAATTGGCTAAAAAAACATACTAATCATGGCTTCAGTTAACTTTGAAAACACTGGTTTTCCAAACAGAAGCTGATGATGCCAAACAGCCACTAATAGAGGTCATTTGCCTAACTGCATACGTATCTTCGGTTAAGAAAGATCTAAAAAGCTAGGAATAACCCTAAAATACTCCAGAGTGATACAGACATTATACATGAGAAACCAAAACTTAAGTTTCACAAATAGATCATTTTTTCTATCAATCATGCAATTTAGAAAAGACTTATAGGTCAACTAAATGTGAAAAAAAGAAAACTAATTTTCTTGAAAGTATAATTAATATGCATGTAAACCTTCAGTTATTAATGGACAGGTCAGCATGTGCAATACCACACCAACAAAGAAACATTAAAAAACCAATGAAAATCCTATGAGTGTTAAGCTTTTGTATAAACATCCCAAATAAAAATAAAGTATCTCAATTCTTAAAAAGGATAATCATTCTTATAAAAGTAATAAAAATTTTCCAGAGTGCTTGGGTGGCTCAGTTGGTTGAATGTCTAACTTCAGCTCAGGTCATGAACTCACGGTTTGTGAGCTCGTGTCTCTGCTGTCAGCACAGAGCCCGCTTCGGATCCTCTGTCTCCCTCTCTCTCTCTGCCCTTCCCCTACTTACTCTCTCTCTCAAAAATAAATAAAATATTTTAAAATTTTAAAAAAGTAATAAAAATTTTCCAAACTTCTAGAAAAAATATACAATTAAAATTTGCTCAAATAAATATGATTGCTCTACCACCAAGTTATTAATATAAGACATGTACAGACAAAATAGTGACCAGTTCTACTTCAAAGATTAACAAATCTGTTAAAACAAATTTGTTTTGGGGCGCCTGGGTGGCTCAGTTGGTAAAGCGTCTGACTTCAGCTCAGGTCACTATCTCGCGGTCCGTGAGTTCGAGCCTCGCATCGGGCTCTGGGCTGATGGATCAGAGCCTGGAGCCTACTTCCGATTCTGTGTCTCCCTCTCTCTCTGCCCCTCCCCCGTTCATGCTCTGTCTCTGTCTCGAAAATAAATAAACTTTAAAAAAAAATTAAAGAAAAAACAAATTTGTTTTAACAAATTTTAAAAATGGACATTATTTTGGTAACTAAAACAGCATTTAGCACACATCAGATACTAAGTATGAGTCTGCCGACTGAGTGAGTTTTGCTTCTAAATATATTTCTAATCACGAATAACCAAAAAATAAAAAAATTAAAAAAAATAACCATATATCAACCCAAATATATTCCCTGACTAGTTGAATTTGAAAAAAAAAAAAAATCAAACAAGAAAGTGAGGACTAATATTATATACAATTGAAAGACAGCAAGTAAACTCTTCTAAAAAGACTAGTTCTATTTCCCAGCTGTCACTACTTGGACAGATGGCAAAGACAAAGGTAATTTAGTCAGAATTAAGTGAGTATAATTAGGAGAATTGATAGTGATATAAAAGATTAAGACTGCTATTTGATCTGGGGAGAGTCAAAGAAGCCATGTGTTTTCTTCTTTCAAAAATAATGGAGTCCCATCTTTAGAACAGGAGAACTACAGTGTGGTAATTTATCTCCAGCCAACAAAGGAATTTACAAGTAGGTCATATTAAAATAAAAACCTCATACATACCCAATGAATAATTATAATTAAAACATACCAGTTAAGTATCCATCTGAAAAATGTGGTGTAAACCCTAGCTTATATTAAAAGCATTGTCTTTCGTTTTTTAATATTCTGGTTTTTTAAGGTAAGTCATCTCGGGTTTAATGAAATATTGCAACTATTTCTATGATCAGTGTTTTGATGTTCTTAAGATTTCCTCAGGCACTGCCTTCTACTTTAATGTACATTTCTTTACCATCAAAATTTTTATTTCAACATATATTCTTTATAGTTATCTTAAATTTTTGCAGAATACTGTGAATAGTGAATTAACGTATCTATAGACATATACCAAAAATAAGAAATCAAAACCCAAAATAATTAATTTTTTTAAACTAAATTGGACATTTTCAAGTCTGAAAGATGATGCTCTGAATTCATTGTTTCATTCCACAAATATTTATTAAGTGCCTATGATGTATGATGCATGTTCCTAGCCATGGAATTAGAGCAGTAAACTTTTAGAAAAAAATCCTTATCCACATGGAGGTCATACTCTATTCAATAGGCTCAGAACAAGATTTGATCTGTTAGAAAATTTGAAGCTTAACAAAATCAAACAGTAGCATGTAAAACAATTATCCCCACAAAAACCTAAATCATAGGTAAAATACTTACATAAATTCTGTCTTTACTGTATCGAACTTTGATATTATGAAGAAGAGTGGCTTCATTTAAATACATTAGTGAACCTGAAACATAAAATTTGTAAATCTTTAAATATTTGAAAAGTAAAATCAAATTAATACTATCTAAATCTGAATCACTTTGACCCAAGCTAAAAATCCACCTACTAGGTTAGATTTAATTCCATCTTTTTATAACACTGGTACATGTAAACCCCAGAGGCCAATTTAAAATACCTCCAATCTACACATGTGTTACAGTGATATCATTAAACAACATAGTTCCAACCAAGTAAGTACATCTAGCAAATACCAAGTGAGTACACATTAATGAACACTGGTTAAAAAGTTCAGTACAATTCAAGTGGAAAGAAAGTACTACTTCAGATAGCATTGATTTTAATATACTTTCAATACAACAAAGTGAATCCACTAATTAAATCTGATGTTCAGAATTTTACAGAAAAACTACAAAAGATAAAATTTTAGAATGAGTGGGGCCATCAGATCAGTCAGTACTTCACAACTGATATGAAATAAGAGTCCTGCAAAAATGGTATGTGTTAACCCAGGACATGCAACTACTCAACAACACAATCAGGGTAGAAATCTTATTTTTCTGAGATCTGCTCTACTCATATGTCAGAGTATAATATTACATTATATATATATATATACACACACACATATATATACATACATACATATATACACATATACATACAATATTGTTAATGTGCCTTATATGATATGTAACATTAAAATAATATAATGTACTCTGATTTACTCTATTCTCCCAGCCTAATCTACTCTCCCAGCCCTCCAATCACTTGAGTTTCATTTCTCCATTTCTACCACATGCTGGAGTAGACAAAACCACTTTTTCCCAACCACTTTGTTTCTATTATTAGCATTTTCTCTTTTCTCCAATCCATCCAGACTACTCAGCACATGAATCTAACTATGCTAGAAAACTAATTAAAAAGCTCTCTCCTCCTCAAAATATATCAGCGAGATTCCATCAACTACCAAAGTCCATATTCAAGTCTGATATTCAAGTCCTTTATTAAACTTGCATTCAACTGATCTTTTCATATAATTTTCCACAACTCCCTTTACTATGGTCTAACTTGCAGGCAGACTAAACTACTTATCAAACCCAAACATATTCATGCATTGGACTCCACCTCTATATCTCTAGGTGTCAAAAATCTACCTATCCTCTAAGGTCAATTCAAAAATTATCTCTCAAAGGAAAATTCCCCATTCTTGCTACTGCCACCACCACCACCACTAGAACTACTTTCTTCTTTGTACTTTCTTTATGGTACTTAGCCCAGACTGCCTATATGATGATTATCATTTTGTATATATCTGATTTTGGCTATTAAACCAGATAGATCCTTGAGGGCAGAACTATGCCTGATTAATTTGCTTGTTTACTTAATCCTTCACGGAAGTCGTACTTATACCTACACTGTATATATGCCTAACATAAAATTCAGTACCTAATCAATTCTGTCAAACAAGAGTCTCTTGCTATATCTATCTCAATAAAGACTGCCCATGCTTCTATAGTCATATAATGTAGCCAGTTCACTTTCCCAGGACATGTGTCTT
This sequence comes from Panthera uncia, assembly GCF_023721935.1. Classification (NCBI taxonomy): domain Eukaryota; kingdom Metazoa; phylum Chordata; class Mammalia; order Carnivora; family Felidae; genus Panthera; species Panthera uncia. Next base: position 38,218,326 of record NW_026057580.1, on the reverse strand, counting down.
ACTGTTTCCTAATGCCACTTAAGGCAGAATAAAACAAGAAGTAAGTTGGTGGGTGAAGCCTCCTAACAGATGAATGGCATCTTTCCCTTGAATTGAGAAAGATGTAGAGGAGTTAGGCAGCAGAGGTGTATCCAATTTAGGTTCTGGTCACCAACCTTTCTATATCCCTGCACTTCTTCCACCTTCGTCCCAGGAGCCTGACTTACATGTCATCTTTTCTTATCGATGTTCAACCACTCCCCCATCTCTCACCTTCTTCTGAACAACCATTGTGAAATACCATTTACCTTTCCACGTCTTAATGAAAACGGAATAGCCCATGCATTACAATTTAAGAAGAAGATCCTTGTGTCCATTGGCAGATATTTTAGTTGAGTTTCATTAACAGATATTCCTGAAATATCTGGGGATGTGTTGGTGGAAGAAGGTAAAGGAAATGAGAGCAAGCAGTCATTCACATGTCACTACAGGTTTAAATGATTAGCGTTCCCAGGGCAGTGTATTGTGGGAGTAGGAATTATTACTTAAAGGAAGCAGAGAGAATATCATACAACCAAGTTCTAAAATATTAATGGATCAGGGGCGCCTGGGTGGCTCAGTCGGTTAAGCATCCAATGTCAGCTCAGGTCATGATCTCACAGTTCATGGGTTCGAGCCCCGCATCGGGCTGTGTGCTGACAGCTCAAAGCCTGGAGCCTACTTCAGATTCTGTGTCTCCCTCTCTCTCTGCCCCTCCCCTGCTCATGCTCTGTCTCTGTCTCTCAACAATAAATAAATGTTAAAAAAAAAATTATTATTAATGCACTAGAAATAATTCAAAACCATTTATTATGTTTAGCTACATGTGGATATATAAACAAAAAAAACATTATTATAATATGTGAACAGGATTAATTCATAGTTCTGAATGTCCCAGGAAGTTTTAACAGAACAGAATTCTCTCTTATTTTATATATAGTAGAATCTCATTCTTTCTTTTGCACTTACTTTCTTTTCAGTTTTTGTTGTTGTTGTTGTTGTGATTGCTGTTAAGACAAATTCTCCATCAATTTTGAGAAATTGGGAAAACGGAAATCCAAATTTTTTTTCCTCAATCTCTTACACCAAATAATAACAGCTACCATTTGAGAGACTGATGAAGGTCAGGCACTACACCACGGATTTTAAATATATCATCTCTAAACATGCCACATACACATTATTACTCCCATTTTACAGATGAGATGCTCTAAGAGGAGAGATAAATTGCTCACAGGCACACATCTTTCTAACAGCATAGTCAGAATGTGAACTCAGGCTCTCCCTGAGTCCCTTGTGCCTCCTATTACTCCACTATTCCATGCTGTCCCATCCATACTTGGGACATTAGAGGCTTACTCAAATGTGAACTCTAAAGAAAAATCAACAAGGACAAAATACATTCCTTTCTCTTACCTTTTTTTGTTTTTAAGATTTTATTTTTAAAATACACCCAATGTGAGGTTTGAACCCAAAACCCTAAAATCAAGAATTGCATGCTCTACCAACAGAGCCAATCAGGCACCTCTTACCTGTTTTAAATGGAGAATTGTTTTGTTTTGTTTTTAATGTTTATTTATTTTTGAGAGAGACACAGGGTGCAAGCAGGGGAGGGGCAGAGAGAGAGGGAGATACAGGATCTGAAGCAAGTTCTAGGCTCCAAAGTCAGCACAGAACTCGATGCAGGGCTCAACTCACAAACTGTGAGATCATGACCTGAGCCGAAGTTGGACACTTAACTGACTAAGCCACTCAGGTACCTCGTTAAGTAGACAGTTTTTAATGTCAGATACCAATAATGATACCAAGACAACTGGATATGATTCTTAAATATTTACTGCCAAATAAAAAAATGAAACTGCTTAACCTTGAAAACAAAAGAATAAACATGGCCTGGTTCACTGTATAGTTTTTCCACCAAACATGCTAAGGTAAAATATAATGTCCTAAAATCAATTTTTCAATTAGTACTTATACATTTAAAGAACTTTTTAAGTTAATTTATTTTGAGAGAGAGAGAGAGAGAGAGAGAGAGAGAGAGAGCGCGCGCACAAGCTGGGGAGGGGCAGAGAGATGGAGAGACAGAATCCCAAGCAGGCTTCACGCCATCAGTGCAGAGTCCGATGCAGGGCTCGAACTGACAAACCGCAAGATCATGACCTGAGCAGAGATCAAGAGTCGGAGGCTCAACCAACTATGCCACTCAGGCTCCTCTTATTATACATTTTTTTAATGTCTGTTTCCTTTAAACAGTGACATTAAATGGGTCCTCTTGACTCAACTTCCAAATTACTGAACCACATATACTACCATAAAAATCATCTGATTCTAGAGGAGGCTCAAAATAACTCTTTCCAAACTGTTAACAAGAGATCTTTAGTTCAGGCTTCATAATAAATTATTACCATTCCCCACATTTACACAACTGAGATAACACTAAAAGGGCATTCAAGAGACTCTTTCACCATAGTGCAAATGTGAAACAATAATGAATTCAGGACTTTTGAGCTCCTCCATTCACATGAACCTTCATGTCAAAAGGCTACATTTCTTCTGAACCAGTATAGTATACCTAGTAATATAACCACTGGTTTGTTTTTTGGAAGGATAGCTTCCTTTTCTGTGCTAAGAACTATTTTTTAACTTGATACTTACAATTATCTTCCACATCTTTTTTGCTGTCTTCTTCTGCAGGGAACACTTGGTTTATGAGAGCCAAAAATGTCTAACAAAAAAACAAGAGCTCATTAAACTAGCAGCTTATAAACAGTAAGAAAAATAAATGAACTTAATTGGTTGCGTACATTGTAATAATAGCAACAATATGCTCTTCACTAAAATATAATACAAGATCCTTCTATTAAATAAATCACTAACCCAAAAAGAGGATAATAACTTTACTCAAATATTATGCACTTTTATCATGAATATAAAATCAATAATAGAAATCAATAAAAAACATCCTGTCCTCTAACACCCAGAATGAGACAAAATAAGAAATATATTAATATTTTTTTAAAAAAGTTTTTTAAGTTTTATTTCTTTGGAGAGAGCGAGCAGGAGGGGTAGGGGCAGAAAGAAGGGGAGAGAGAGAATCCCAAGCATGATGAGGGGCTCAAACTCACAAGCCATGAGATTACAACCTGAGCCAAAATCAAGAGTCAGACACTTAAACCAACTGACCTACCCAGGTGCCCCTCAGAAGTAACTAAATATTAAATTTACATGGTATGTACTTTAGCAACTTTTTAAAAAATAAAATTTTTAATGTTTGTATATACAGTGATTTTATTGTAAAAAAAAAAAAAAAAAAGTAACATCCGGTCAGTCAGATATACCAACAGCACAGACTATTATTTAATTAATGCTATTGTTTGAGTAAAACATATTAGATCCAAATTCCTGTACAGAAATGTGTCAGAAATATAAACAGTATCCAAAACTATGTGGTCCATAAAATTACAGATATCTATGAATGAGTCTGTATTTATTATATCACTTAAATGCTATGGCAGAAACTCTAGAATTAAGATAGTATCTTGTCAGAGAGAATTACACCTAAAGAGAATTAAATTTTATTCATATCATTCTAGCAGTTATTTATAAATTTGTACTTCTCAAACAATTACAATTACTCTTGTGGTTGAAGTTTCCATCCATATCAAATAAAACTCTAAGGAAAAATGTTCAATTATTTTAAAATAATATTTATAGGTCTACATATGTACATATATGCAAGAGTGTAACACAAAGCTACTGCTATAAAGAGTAAAATCCAGGCTGCTGGTAATACCTCAACTGAAAGTCACACCTAAATTAGAAAACTTTTATGTCCTAAAAACTCTGGAAGTTAATTATTTGGAACCCAGTACACATGTTCTTAATGTTGTAAATGTGCAAAGGTTTAGAGGATAGACCACAAAATCAGAACTGATCCATAATGTATTAAGTATATTAATGGTAATATAAAGCAATCCACAATTTATGACAATGATTCTATAGGAAAACACATTAAAAAATAACTGCTAAAGTCACAGACATTAGCATTCTTTCACAGATGTGGAAAATGGGGTAAGGACTCCTCAGACCCAGGTTTGGGTTCTATCTTGTTAGGAGCCACGTGAAACAGAAGAGGTTCCAGAAAGTCAGAAAATGGAGAAGTGGAAGACAACAAAATCCTAAAATGGAAAGGTTAAGAGCAGGAGTAAAAGGCCAGTAATGAGTCCTAAAATATAGTTTCCCTCCCTCCTTCATCCCCCAGTTACCACCAGCCCTCATCTTCTCTCCTTTACTGCCTTCTTTCTCAATAAGAAAGAAAATTTGTTTCATTAAAGCAATTGTTTTCTTTTACAGGGAGGATGCTTTTTCTCCCAACAAGGGAAGATCACATAACAAAGCACACACTAATCACCAGCAGTAAACATGTACCACACATCAAACACAGCACATCAAGCTCCAATGACCAAACGGACAAATACGTTTCTGCATTTGAGAAGATTATAGTCTAGTAGGGAGGGACAGAGAAATGTAAACAAACATTTCTGATAAAATATTACAGGCAGCTAAGAATTTTTACCACTCCTCCTAAGAAGTAATCAACAGTAAATTCTACTGCATAGGAGGAGGAGGAAGAGATCGGGCATCTGTGGAAAAAATTCATAAAGGAGGTGACCTCAATCAGAATCTTGAGAAATAAATAGTATTTGCTAAGTAAAAAACTATGGAAAGTGGCATTCCAAGTAAAATGAGTACTGTGAGCAAGGACACTAAGCACCCAAAACCATCTGGTTCATGGTGAGGGCTTGATAAACACTGGAGAGGAAGAATGGAAGAAAAGGAGGAACAGACACACTAGAAATAAGCAGATGGCAGGAGTATGAGGAGGAAATGGTTGGTTGATAAAAGATAAGACTAGCAAAGTAGAGAGAGAAAGAAAATGTAGACCCTTAATAAGCCATATATTGAGGGCTTTAGCTTGAAGTCTGGTCTGCTGCAAATAGGGAACATGAAATCGACTTAGAGGTTCAAGACAGCATTTTTAACAGAATAAAAGATATTAGAAAACATCAGAATGCATCAGTAAGAATGTTTCATTCATGAATATGCATTCACATGCACAATACTACTCCCTGACATATATAATCTCTTTCTTATAAATACACACACATACAACACACATATCAAATGCAATGTAAAATCTATTTCTTACTATTGGTCACAATCAAAAAATTTTAAAAGCCATTACTATCATCAAAGGCATGTTTCCCACTAGAGTCAATCACACCCTCTTCCATTCTTTCTACTATATCAGCAAACAGATCTACTGGACTTGTCCATCACTTTGTGCACTGAATTCCTTAATATTCAAAAGATGATGATCTCTCTACCAGGAATTACCTAAGTAAAAGATTACTTCTCTTATGGATCTTTTTAACTGTATGATTATTATGTCATTTTATAATTTATTAAGACCCTGCTCAGAGAGAAGGGAAAAAAAATCAAAGTTAGAAGCAATCCCTGTGAATTTGTTAACCTCCAAAACATTTTTACGGAAAGAAGCTTCTTCATTTATAGAATAACCTACAGATCCATAAGTTTTCATAACTCCACATTTTAAATCTTAAGTGTTTTTATTGGTTCTCTATATGTACCTGATTAATACTAATAAGGCACAGTTGAAAGCACATAAGATATTTAAAATATGAAAAAGCATATATTCATAAATCAAGTTTCCTCTATGACTGAATTGAATTATTTTGTCACCTGTGGATATAACAAAATATATATAGAATATACTTAGAAAATAATACTTTTCATTTCATTGCAGCCTTTTCATTTACTGTGCGTATGAAATACATTAAACAAAAATGAAAAAAGACTTTGAAGGATAATGAAAGGCTCACTAAATTTCTATCCCTCCCTAAATATACTACTTTGACATACTGATCATTTTGAATTAAACGGCTCTTGAGAAACAGCAGGTGAAAGAATGCCACTGTCACCCTCCTTTTTATCCCTGAAATCAGGACATAAAATTCCTATGTGAAAAGTGACCTCCCTGTACCAGGAAGAAAGAAGAGAAAGGGAATCAAGGCCAAGAGAAATCTATAACTTAGTCATACTAACTCTTACCTTCCTAATTACTTCACCACAATGTACTACTACCCTTAGCCCAAACCCCGTTTGTCTTATCAATTCTTCACAAATTTTTTTGTTTCTTTGTCAAAAAGGTATAAAACCTTTCTCCTCTGGTCACTTCTTTGGATCTTCATTCTCTTGTGAAGGCTCCCAAGTACATGGAAAAATGTAATAAAAATGGTATGCTTTTTAACAGTGACTCTGTCTTATGTCAGTTGATTCTTAGGTCCAGCCAGGGACCTGAAAAAGTAGAGGAAAATTTTCCTTCCCCTACAATTTCAAATACATGAAAATAATTGAACTTATTTCTTAACCCTTTCATTCTCTGAACATGTATGGCATTGTAAGTACAAAGAGGTCCTTGGTTAATAAGAGGAAAAACTAGAAACACTTGTGTTTTCTTGCCTGAGAGCATCTTTAATTGGCCTCCTCTAACATGGCACATTATATATTATGCATTTAGGTTCCTGGGTTGTTTACAGTAACAGAATAGTTTTCTCTGTGAAAAGACCTCATGAGAGATCCACCTTGTTTTTCTAAGGTTCCCAGAAGGATGGCAGTCATATGGCATTAGTTAACCATGTATCAGTAGAATATAAATTATTCACGAACATTCTCAAAGTCTAAAGTAAACAAATGACATCAACAAATTTAATTTAGTAAGAGGTGTTTAACAGTATTTATTAAACTGAAAACTGTTAAGTTCTCCCACAAAGGCAGACCTTACAGTCCCCATGAAGACCAAAGAGACTCCAGATCACTTTTTCCCCAAACTCCCATTTTGTAATACTGTCTAGTCTATGTCTAGGCATAAAAAGAAATAGGGGCGCCTGGGTGGCTCAGTCAATTAAGCATCTGACTTTGGCTCAGGTCATGGTCTCAAGGTTCTCATGGGTTCAAGGCCCATGTCAGGCTCTGTGCTGACAGCTCAGAGCCTGGAGCCTGCTTTGGATTCTGTGTCTCCCTCTCTTTCTGCCCCTTTCCTACTCATGCTCTGACTCTATCTCTCAAAAATAAATAAACATTGGGAAAAAAAACAAAAAAGAAAATAAACAGATGCCATGTGTACAAAATTAAAGTATGCTTTTATGTTTTAAAAACTATCATTATAACAAAAAGCTATCATTATAACACAATAATAATAGATAGGTATGTTTAAGACTTAAGTATATGTACTTAATAGAATATGCTCTATTAAGTATCTAATCTCATGCTAATAAATTTAAGTAAATAAAAAGCTTAAGAAAATCATCTAGAAGCTAATGCAAAAAGCAAAATTTGGTAAAATAATCCCATTCACTTTTCATACTTTTGTAATATACTGACTACATCACAGACATATTAATAACTTGAGCAATATAAGGAATAAAAATGTTACTGTTCATATTTTATCATATAACTATTTCTTAAAAATGATATGAAAGGCTCACTAGATTTGTCTGATTTTATGATAGGATCCCATTTTTCCCCTACGATATAAAACAATAAATAACTCACTAGAAAACTAAGATTCACTTACCAGAAAATTGTTTTCCCTTATACTGAGCTAGGAATATCTATTTCATTAAGAAGGGCCACACCTATAGAAAAAAAATCAAATTTTGAAATCTTTCTGAGAAACTCACCTTGCCTTTTTGGTTCAAGGGTTCAATGGTTAAGCTGTCAGGGCCAATATCTACAATATTGCCCATTTGAAATCCATCTGTAGGGTGTGGTGCCCAAACGGGCTTTCCATCCTCCATTTTTGAAGGGAGTATCTATTTTCTGTTTGAAAGGAACAAATAAAACAACATGAATAACTTTGGAAATAAAAATAAGTACTTTTTTAGAAAGCTAACATGTGAATTGCAATTCATAGAAACACATGTCTGACCCTAAAACCCCACCCCCTTTCATCTTGTGGCTGCACCCTGACCCTTTTTATCCACCTTTAGATAAGGACCAAGCAGAGGCTACTCAACCCTTAAGTAACACCTGCTCTGCTACTGCCTTCCTTCAATTGTGATTGTAGTGGAGTACTGCACTTTGAGCAGTACAGAAACCGAAACAGCCATAATGTTCACTTATTGCCCCAGGGTAATTTATAACAACACTTCCTTTTACTCGCTGAAGTATTCTGGATAGCACAATAAACAGTTGTCCTAGGAATAGATGTTATTGTGTGGAGTTAGCTAAGAGTTTAACAAAAGTCATTGTAGACCTAAAGGGATAAAAATGAGACGTGTGAAAGATTATCTCCTCTGGGAAAATTTCCCTGACAATCTGAAACTACAAGGATGCCTCACCCATGTTGCCCCCTATGGTATCTTCACGTACCACTCAGCATACTGTTTTCGTTTTTCTTTTTTTACTGAGGTAAAACTTATATACAGTGAAATGTACAAATCCCATGTATACACATTGGTGAGCTTCAACAACTAGATATACCCATCTAACAAACACTGCCATCAATATATAGAACATTTCCATATAGAACTGAAAGTTCCCTTATGCCTCCTCTGGTCAAACCCTAACCCCCATAGGCATCTACTGTTCTGGTTTCTCTCATCACAGATCACTTTTTATCTTTTCTTGAACTTCACATAAATGAAATCTTACCGCTTTTGCATATGGCTTATTTGATTCAACAAAATATTCTTGATAGTCAACCATGTTGTTGTATATACTAGCCCACTGACTGATTATACCACAATTGTTTACCTGTTGTCCTACTGATGGACATTGGGATCGTTTCCAGTTTTTGCCTATTGTGAATTCTAATGTAATTTTTCAAGTGTTCTTCTAAAGCTTCTATGCTTAGCAATCTCATATCTAATATGAGCAATCTCATATCTTTGCAATTCTGTCTTTTGAGAATATGCCAAGGGGTTCATGACATGTAAGACATTTAATTTTAATGAGCTTGGATTCTAGGAGACTAATGGGTAATCACAAATTGGCTACTGAGTGATCCTAGATGTTCTGGTTTCATCATCTCAGTGGGAACTTATTTTTCATTACTTATCTATACTTAAAGAAAAATTGATACATGTGCCATAAACTCTCCTCTTTTGTGGCATTCTCAAATCTCGGATTTCCCCTGTGGATGTTGTCAAGTCTATTTTCTTATGAAAGTCAAGGATGTATAGTATGTAGTTCAATCAAAAAGCTAGTAACAACTGGCATGTTTGCAATGTACTTGTTGGTTAATGTCTTCAATAGTGAGATGTGCTTTTCCCCATGCAGCAAAGGCTACTAGGATTATGGGTATTCCAAATTAAGAAATTAAATGAAGATTCTCCACAGAAGTCAATCAGTAACACTGAGCAGACTTACATTACCACACCTTACATCTACACACTTTACCTAAAGAATCATATGTAGTCCCATGGCTTTAAGTACCATCTTTAGGTGAGTGATGCCCAAATTTATTGCTCTAGCCCAGAACACCAGTGAACTGAGTCCCCAGATTTTATGCGTCTAGTGGACATCTCCTCCTCACAAATATACCTAAAAGATGTAACATGATTATATTATTACTCTGTCCCACCACCCCAGCCTGTTCTTCCTTATCAGTTAAGGCACCAACAACACTCAGTTCAAATCAAACATGGGGTCATCCTCAATTCTTCTAGCTCCTTGCAAATCCATATCACTCCTCTAAACCTATCAAGTCTACCTCCAACAGGTATCTTATTTTTACCCACTTCTCTGTTTCACCTCTGCCATCCTAGTCAAAACCAACATGGCCTTTTACTAGGACTTCTGTAATTAACTTAGCTTCCCACTGCTACTCTTGCCAATGTGCACAGATCACCAGAAATCCAACTGAAAGGTAAATCTGACCATGTCATTCCTGCTCTATCAGGGCATGAACTAGTCCTCTCTGTGTTCCCAAAGCCCAACACAGAGCAGGCAATTTAATACTCACTGAGTGAATGAATGAATTGTTCACACAATTTGGGAAGAGTAAGAAGATATGGTGAACTAGGAAGAGTTGAAAGGTCTTAAAAACCTAAGCTTGAAATTAAGCTCCACCACTGTCTGACTAGCTCTTAAGCAAGTTACTTAATCTCTCTGATCATTATCTTTATCTTTACCCATAAGTGATATCACTTACCTTACAGAATTGCTATGAGGATTAAGTGACATAAAATTGAGATCACCATTCTCATGATACCCAACAGATACTAGTCACACCTCTCCCCTTATTTTCCCCAATATCCATTGTTTGAAGCTACCAGTAAATTTTGCAAAAATGGTCTTGTGACACTTCTAAATACAGAAGGACATTATAGAATAGTCATGAAATATCATTTAGGAATAATTAAGTATCTGGGGGAAAAAAATCACAGCAAAGCAAAATTCCCAAAGTTCAAAAAAGAATGGCAAATTCCTTTGGACAATTCAAATTGCTTTCCTATTTGAACAATTTGCTACAACTTCCCAATTAAGATAACAGATTTAAAGGCACACATGTAATGTTGCCCCTTCATCCAATACCTAAATCTACAGTAAAGTGATTCTTCAAAAAAAAAAAAAAAAAAAAAAAAATCAATCCATAAGGATGGGAAAAAACAAAGAGGGGACAACAGCAACAATATTTGGGAAGTTGAAAATCAAATGGCTGAGAGGCAACTGACTCAGGAAACCTGAAAGGACTGAATCTCAAGTCAGGAATAGGGAAAGACGGAAGACAACCCACATTATACCCCTGAATCTCAAAAGACAGAGAACTATACTGCGAAAATACTTCTAGAACCAAGGGTAAAAAGAGGGGGTCTAACATAAGAAAGACTAGGTGAAAGTTGTTTAAGAAAGAGATTTTCTGGGGGCGCCTGGGTGGCTCAGTCGGTTAAGTGTCCAACTTCGGCTCAGGTCATGATCTCACAGTCCGTGAGTTCAAGCCCCGCGTCAGGCTCTGTGCTGACAGCCTGGAGCCTGTTTCAGATTCTGTGCCTCCCTCTCTCTCTCTGACCTTCCCCCGTTCATGCTCTGTCTCTGTCTCAAAAATAAATAAACGTTAAAAATAAACAAAGAAAGAAAGAAAGAAAGAAATAAACAAACAAACAAACAAATAAATAAATACATAAAAAGAGATTTCTGGAGTGTGTAGGTGGCCCAGTCAGTTAAGCATCCAACTCTTGATATCAGCTCAGGTAATAATTTCACAGTTCATGACTTAGAACCACACATCGGGCTCTGCACTGACGGAGCAAAGCCTGCTTGGGACGCTCTTTCTCTGTCCCTCCCCTGCTTGCTCTCTCTTCTCTCTCTCTCTCTCTCAAAATAAATAATAAATAATTAAAAAAAAAGAAAAAAGAAAGAGATTTCCTAACACCACCAACACGCACATACTTCACATCACTAGGCAAATGCCTCCCCACTCTCCCATCACTACCCCAAGAGAAGCTTAGATGTTATTCTCTGGAAAAGACCAGGTCTCTGGAAAGAGAAATGCCAGAAAGAATTAATGGTGTACATATAAAAATTGCCACTTGCTAACAAAAACCCTCTCCTTGACCAAACTTTAGTTAGGCTCTTCTGAGCCTGCTTCCTGATGAGGCCATGCAACTAGGCCTTCCATGTCTGTACTATCCTTGTTGGGCCTACATCGGCCAGTTTTAGCAAGAATCCTGATAAGCCACTTTGGAGAAATTTCCCCTCCCTTGATATCTGATTAAGTTTTTCATCCCCTACCTTTGATATATAAATCCTTAAACTGCCTTCAAGAATCCCTTATCCTTGTTGTTTTCTCTTACTTTGCATTCACTGACCCTCTCAATCTGCTCATTGGCTATAATCCCCAGCTGCCTTTTCTGTCCTCCAAGTTGAGCCTGATCTCTCTCCCCTATTTTAACATCCCTTGTTATAAACTGACTGTGTCTGTTATGGACTGAATTTTGTCATTCCCGCCTCAATTCGTATTTTTTAATATGTGAACACTAATTCGTAATATGACTATATCTGGAGATAGGGCTTTTAGGAGGTAATCAGGTTAATGACATTATAAGGGTGAGATCCTGATCCAATAGGACTGGTGGTCTTATAAAAAGAGGAAAAGAGATCTCAGATCCCGCTCCCCAACCAAGGGCCATGTGAGTGCACAGCAAAATGGTGGCCATCTAAAAGCCAGAAAGACAATCCTCACTAGAACCCAACCATGTTGGCATCCTGATCTCAGACTTCCAGCCTCCAGAGCTGTGAAAAAATAAATTTCTATTATATAAGACATCCAATCTATAACATTCTGTTATGGCAGACCAAATAGACTAATACACTCCTACTACAATAATCCTGAATAATCTTGTCATTTTAGCAAGTGTCAACATAATTTTCCTTTAATAGCATAACACTAGAAATGAATATTCACTAGAAGGTATAAAATATAAAGTTGAGGCAATTTTACAGAAAGCCAAGAAAAAAAGAGATAAAAAGTGGGGGGGGGGGGGGAGAAGAAAAAGAAGAGATACGAAAATGAAACACGTAAAATTATTAAGCATCAAAATACCAGGAACAACAGACATCCTGCCCACCCCCCTCAAAAAATAGAAGGGAGAAAACTAAAATGTTGAAAGAAAATTCACCAGAACTGAAAGACATGATTTCCTAGTGTCTAGCCAAAATGTCCATTAAGTCCTCAATACAATAACTGGGAAAACACACACACACACACACACACACACACACACACACACACAAAGACACTATGTCCAATTTCAGACCACCAGAAATAAAGAGAAGATGCTACACACATCTAGAGAAATCAGAGAAAAAAGAAGGGAAAAAACATGGATCATGTCCAAAGGATCATGAATCAAAATGGCTTCAGCAACACTGAAGCAGGAAGTCAACAAAGCAATGCCTATAAAATTCTGAAGGAAAATTATTTCCAACTTAGAGCCCTGTACTTAGGCAAAATACTGGCCCAAACTGGAGCAGTATAACCCAAGAGGCAGCCACATTGAGCACTGTCATCAAAGACATCCACTGACCTTGGACCACATGAAGCTAGCCCAGATTCTTATCTGAACTTGTCTTATTCTAACTCTGTACTGATGATGTACTTGTGCCTGGAGAAACTGTGGACAACTCATACCCTCCCCTATTAAATATCTTCTACTTACTATTCTAATATTCTCTTAGAATAAACCTTTTTTTTAATAAGGTTTCACTTAATTGGGGTGTCTGAGTAGCTCAGTCGGTTAATGATCTGACTCTGATTTCAGCTCAGGTCATGATCTCATGGTTTGTGAGTATGAGCCTCAACTCAGTGGGGAGCCTGCTTGGGATTCTCTCTAGCCTTTTTTCTGCCCCTCCCCCACTTGTACACATGCCCACACATGCTCCCTCTCTCTCTCAAACATAAATAAAGGTTTCACTTAATTGTTTTTAGAATCCTAAATACTTGTAACAAATACCTTCAGTAATGAAGTCTTACTTTTCATCCCACAACAGAAGACAAAATTCTTTTAGGCATGTTACTTACTATTTACTCCCAGAAAATCATTCAGAAAAAAAACCCATGCAATCAACATTCATACTTATTAAGGCATGTCTGCTTATGAAGAATACTTAAAAAGACATTGAAAAAAATGTTTTTAAAGACATCCCAATTCCCAGTGCTATTATACTAGAAACCTTAAACACATTAAAGCCTGAATATATATGCATTACCCCTGGAGTTAGGTCAGCAAATTTAAAATTCTTGAAATTCCTTATGTTTTTCGGGAAAAGAATGGAAACGTTCTACAATATGCATCAACCAAAAATTATCTCGTTTTTTATACTTAATTGACAACTGAAATTTTTTAAGTAAGCACTATAGTGATCTACAGAAGTACAGCTGACCCTTGAACAACATGGGTTTAAACTGCATGGGTCCACTTACATGTGGATTTTCAATAAATACATTGGAAAATTTTTTGGAGATTTGTAACAATTTGAAAAACCTCACAAACCACATAGCCTAGAAATGTTGAAAAATTAAGAAAAAGGTATATCATGAATGTACAAAATATAGATACTAGTCTCATAAAATTTATATATGTATTTGCCTAATTTATCATTTGCTACCATAAAATATATATAAATTTTAAAAGTTGTAATTTATCAAAATTTACACACAGACCATACATGACACCATTCACAGTTGACAGAACCATAAAAAAAAAAAAAAGATACAGTATTGAATCCAGTATTAGTACTGAATACCTAAAATTCAATTAGTACTAAATACCTAAAATTAACTGTAGTGCACATTGTACTACTGTAATAATTTCATAGCCACCTCCTCTTGCTACTGCAATAAGCTCAAGTGTTGTGAGTACTGGCTTAAAATACCATGTGACAATCATCTCTGAGTGAACAGTTCATCTCTCCAGTATACTGTGCATCACAGTAAAAAGCTATCTCTTGCAGTTCTCACTACCAATAAAGTTTTGGGAGAGTCAAAAGTTATATGCAGGAGTGCCTGGGTGGCTCAGTTGGTTAGGCGTCCAACTTGATTTCAGCCCAGGTCATAATCTCAGTTTCATGAGTTCGAACCCCATGCCAGGCTCTGCGCCGCCCTTGCAGAGTCTGCTTGGGATTCTCTCTCTCTCTCTGCCCCTCCCCTGCTTATGTTCTCTCTGTCTCTCCCAAAATAAATAAATAAAACTTTAAAAAATTATTAAAAAAAAAAAAGTTAGGGGCACCTGGGTGCCAACTTCAGCTCAGGTCATGATCTCACAGCTTGTGAGTTGGAGCCCCGTGTCGGGCTCTGTGCTGACACCTTGGAGTCTGGAGCCTGCTTTGGACTGTGTCTCCCTCTCTCTCTTCCCCTCCCCAGCATATACTCTGTCTCTATCTCAAAAATAAATAACCATTAAAAAAAAAAGTTATATGCAGATTTCCAACTGTGGCAGGTGGTCAGCACCCTTAACCCCAAGTTTTTCAAGGGTCAACTGTAATCTGTAGAAGCACTAAGTAATCCACAGAAGGCAATCAGTACCCTTTCAGAGGTTATTAGCTAACTTTTCGTTTATTCTTTGTTTAAAGGTAAGAAGCATATCACCAGAAAGCTCCCTGGGGAGCAAATGTATTAAAGGCTAGAGTGACAAATAATACACATCCATATTCTTCCTTCTTGACAACTCTAGTGATAATCCCAATATAACAATCCTGGGCCATAAACAGAACCGGTAGGCCCATACCACAAACTATGAGTCATCACCTACTCCTTTACATTCAAAGATTACACTTTAAATATAGCCATGATACATAACAGTGCCTTATATTTTACTGTCTGGGGTATTAGGAACTGAGTACTAGCTAAAGGTAATTTACAGTTGTGCTAAAAGAACAAGATATCAAAAAGGAAGAAAGGAGCATTAAACAGAATATGCAGAATCCTTTTAAGTTTGCCTTCTACATTAACTTATTCCATTAGTTACTTACTTAGCCTCCTATTATGTACTACATAGTTCCAGGTGCTGGAGCTATAATGGCGAGCAAAAGGACACAATCCGGCCTCATGTTGCTTTTTAATAGGAAAATAACCACCTGAATAAACCAGTAAACAAAACTGGCAAAAATCCCTGCCCTCCAGGATCTTATATCCCAGTTGGGGGTAAGAGGGTGGCATAGATGTATCAAATTTGCCTTTTAAAAAGACTACTCTTTCATCTGGCCAGGCCCTGGGCTTGCTAATGAAAATAATGTTATGTGTACCTTTGGCACACAAGCTTTAAACTGGCAGCTACTCTAATCTGTATCAGTCTATCATGAAGGCTATTAGCTTCTCAGGTGTGCAGATACTGTGAACACTGAGCACCAGGTAACAGTTGGCCATGGCTGGTGCATTCTGTGTGTACCTAGAACAATCTTTCACTGCCCATATCAGTTCCATTACGAACGTCTGTACAATGAAATTCTCAAAAACATTTCAGTAGGGTTCCCTCTAGTTAGTAAGTTACCTTTGAAAAGGTCTTCCTAGAAAACATTTCCAAGTCAGTCTTGTTCTTCTAGTTGTACAAAATACAGGAATTATTTAATTGCTGTAATACTGGATTATGCATCATTAAACATTAGTACTGAAATTTATTGCTATTATCTTGGTTTTATCAACAACAAACATTCATTAACAATGGGGAGAAAAAACCTACCACAAAGTCCGAACTCATGACAAAAAAGTAAGAAATTATCTCAAGATAACAATATCTAAAAACTACTTCAATTTAATTAATATATTCACTCATTTATTTTTTCAATGAATATTTACCAAGCACCTCTTACATGCCAGTCACTGTTACAGGTTTAGATATCGATGAGAAAATAAGAACTCCAACGTTTCTCAATCTACAACATTATAAGAAAGACAAGAAATGTCTAGGTCAGCTATGACACTCTGGTTTTAACAGTAGTAGGTCCAACTGATCCTGTGATCAGTCCTGATGACTGACCATCTTTACCAAAGTTATACTGTAATTCCAAATATAGCCTCAGAAAGCTTAATATACTGATTAATATTTAAAACTAAGTCTATTACCACTTGATTCCCAGACATAGGTTTAAACACCAAAGGTAACTTCAGCTTAACTAGTATAGCTAAGATTAACTTGCAACAAAAAAAGAGGGTTAAAAAAAATTAAAAGCAGGGGTGCCTGGGTGGCTTGGTCGGTTAAGCATCTGACTTTGGCTCAAGGTCATGATCTCATGGTTCACGGGTTTGAGCCCTGCATTGGCTCTGTGCTGACAGCTCAGAGACTGGAGCCTGATTTGGATTCTGTGTCTCCCTCTCTCTCTGCCCCTCCCCCATTCATGCTCTGTCTCTCTTTCTAAAAAACTAAACATTAAAAAAATTAAAAGCAAATATTGATAAATTCATATCATTATTAAATATTTAAAATATTTATAAAATGGTTTGAAAACTGATACCATCTGGCAAATTACTCCAAATGCATATTACTATAATTATGAGAGTTGGTTATATGATTTTCTTTCAGATTTTCAGAGAAGAAATCATAAACTATACTTCAGCTATAAACTCTTACCTAAATTACTATCACAAAACAAATTTGAATTAGCCATAATTTAAACAATATATGTAGATAATCTATACTAAAATAACCTACCAAAATGTAGACCATTCTAGAGAAAGCCCTTGTATTCTTCAGAGACTCAATATCTCAGTTTATTTCAGAAGCTCAAAATTTCTCTTACAGATGGTAAAATACCTAAATAGCAAGATATTAATTTATCCCAGGTGATTTAGATTTTTCATACCCCGTGACTAATCTTGTCTATTGTCCAGTGATTACATCCAGAACTTACCTGGTTTTGTACTTAGTGCTAGATTTAAAAGTTATTTCTTAGAAGTTTGTTGGTCTTTCAAAAAGGAGTTTGTAAAAGATTAAAGACTTTAATTCATTTTCTCCACCACAGGATAATGTTGATCTCCTATTAAGTGGTTAATGAAATTTTAACTTGGTCTTCAACCAAAAAGAAAGAAAGGCCTTTTCTTCCTGAAGGATCCTCCTGTGTTTAAAATGGCCCCATTCTGCTCAAATTGAAATATTCTACAGTTTAAATCCCAGGCCTTGACACAATATTACTTAGATTTTTCAGAAACTAACAGATCTATATGTAGGCAAACCACAACCTGGATGGTACACTATTAACCAAGGTAATAAGAAGCCTGAACAATCCTGTCTTTTAAATACATCATTGACACTGTGAGCATCTTAACTCTCCTAAAATGTGCATAATAGAAGTTGATTTTCACCTACAAGCAGCAAGGTCATTTTAAGAGCTGACACTGAATCTGGGACACCTGGGTGGCTCAGCTGGTTAGGCATCTGACTCTTGATTTCAGCTCAGGTCATGGTCTCACATTGGTGGGTTCAGCCACACATCCAACTCTGTGTTGACAGCACAGAACCTGCTTGGGATTCTCTCTCTCCCTCTCTCTTTGCCCCTCCACCATGTGTGTGCGTGCAAACGCAAGCGCGCTCTCTCTCTCTCTCAAAATAAATAAACTTAAAAAAAAAAAAAAAGAGCTGACCCCAAGTCCAATCTAATGCAGGCCACATAGTTCTCCTGAGACAGGAATTCATTCAGTGAAAAAAAAAAAAAAAAACAAAACTCAAATGCTATGACCAGGAGGAATAAACTCTGAGAGACACACAAATTAAAAAGGAAGAGTAGAAGGTGTTATTCTGTTATAATTTCTATCACTCATAAATGAGATAATAAAACCTAGGATATTCAATAAAGTTTTCATACAATCCATAACACTAAGTTTTTTTTTAACATTACTAACTTGGGTTGTGTGTACATGGGTATAGCACACGAAAACAGGAACCGAAGACAATTTTCTTATAGCTGGTATGGAATTCAATTCAGTTAGCCAAGGGAAGCAAAATTACTATAATGTTTCACCGACTATTCACTATTCAGCAGACATTACACTACTATAATATGTTATCTCATTTAGTTTTTACAGCTCTGGGAGGCAGCTACCATCCCCATTTGGAAACTGAGGTTTGGCAGTTTAGGCAAATTGCCCCAACAAAGACAATTAAGAAATGAGTATAGAGAGAAGATGAGAATCCTGTGTGACCCCAAGTCCAAACTTGTAATCATTGCACTACATAGCTCTGCCTAATCAAGCTTCTTGTCTGCACCACTGGTTTATATTTGTCACTAGATCTAGAAAAAGACCTGGTTGTATAATGTTGTGTTGTCCTAACCTATTTTTTAATGGCATAAGAAACAAACATAATTTAAAAGATATGTAAAGACTTCATGAAAAATCTTATTACTTCTTTCATAAACACTAAAATGTTCATTATTCCTTACTTGTAATTTGGATTTGGATTTAAATTCTTTAATGTGTAGACTACAAGAAGTTCTTTTATTTCCTTCATACAAGAAATTCTTGGCTTGAGTGGTCTGTGCTAAAAGGTAAACATGATGATATGAGTACTTTTGTCTTCCAGTTAACTCTGTATTTAAATAACTAGCTGAGGGGGCGCCTGGGTGGCTCAGTCGGTTAAGCATCTGACTTGATTTTGGCTCATGTCTTGATCTCATAATTCATGAGATCAAGCCCCACAATTGGCAGATTTTCAACAGGGCATACATT
This sequence comes from Panthera uncia, assembly GCF_023721935.1. NCBI lineage: Eukaryota > Metazoa > Chordata > Mammalia > Carnivora > Felidae > Panthera > Panthera uncia. Next base: position 38,199,065 of record NW_026057580.1, on the reverse strand, counting down.
TTGTTTTTAACTTCTAATTAGTCATAGAGTAAATACTGCAAACTCCTCCAGACACTTGGGTTTTTTTTTTTTTTTAAAAAAAAAGCAAGTGTAATAGAATCAACAAGTTTTTTTTTTTTACAAAATTAGTCCTCAACCATATGACCTAGGATTAATGGGTAGAAGCCTTAGAGTCAACCATATGTTAATAATATTTTCTAACCTCTGCAGATAACAGTAATTTCACTAACTTTGAAAGAACAAACTGAAAAATATTAATGGACTTTAGGGAACAATTTTTCTTTCTCAACTACCAACCACCAGCAGAACAGGTAACCATTACAACAGTGAAATGTTAAGTCTCTGACAAATCCATTCTGAAAGAGCTCCTATAGAAAATACTGAGTGATTCACTTCATTTCAGTTCTTCTCACTTTTATAATTAGAAGAACTATACCTATCTTGTGACTGTAAATATTAACTATTTGAAGTAGCAACAGAACGATGAGACTGCATAAGTACTTTAACAATATGCCTTTATACAAAATGTAATCTCTTCAGCACATAACGTCACATACTTATAGGGAACTGTTTGGAGAGAATAAAATCTCAAGGATACTTTGCACCATGAAGTAATATTATTACAAATACATTCTGCAAGGATTTACTGAATTCCTATTATGTGCAAGGCACAGCCTCAGAAAAAATAAATATATTTCTCATCCTAAACAAAAAACAAAAGTATATCTTTTTCCTACAAAACAGAAACACATGTAGAAATATAAACCTAAAAATTCCTAAAATAACGAAGTTATCTCCCATTGTCATTAAAAGAATTCAAACATTATCTCTGGTGGGGGGGGGGGGGGCGGTGGTGGAAGGAAATAACTAAGTGATAATATCCCAGGTACTCAAACATCTTGGGGAGAGGGGACAGTCAGGAAATAAGTGCCGTACAATGTCTCTATAAAAACTGTAAAGTGGGCCAAGTTAGTTTAAACCACCTTCTCCTTCCTTATCTTTTCTCCATCTGAAGAACACTAACTTAGGCCCAAAAACCAGGCAAAAATCAAGACATAAGGTCCCTGAGATGAAGATTCAAACTCCAAACTACAAACTTTCCTTTTTTTTTCTAGTTTTGTTTAATGTTTTTATTTATTTTTGAGACAGAGACAGAGCATGAACGGGGGAGGGTCAGAGAGAGAGGGGAACACAGAATCCGAAGCAGCCTCCAGGCTCTGAGCTGTCAGCACAGAGCCTGACGTGGGGCTCGAACTCACAGACCGTGAGATCATGACCTGAGCTGAAGTCGGACGCTCAACCGACTGAGCCACCCAGGCGCCCCCAAACTTTCCTTTTTAGTTAAGTAAATTAGGGAGGAAAAAAACAAAACAAATATTTTCTTGCTTTATAAAGAAGTCTAAATTTGCTTGCACTATTAATTCCCTAGGACTAATACTTTTTTAAAATGTTAATTTGAGGGGCGCCTGGGTGGCTCAGTCGGTTAAGCAACCAACTTCGGATAAGGTCGTGATCTTGCGGTTTGTGAGTTCTTGCGGTTTGTGACATTTAGCTATGTCATCATGGAAGTTTAGAGCATCCATTACGAAAGATCCTTTAAGCTTGCAGCTTAGAGGGAGAAATAAAGAGGGGTGTAAAATGATCAGGAATCTGAAAGACAGTTCTGGATGGTAAAAACACTTGCTATACCTTTAAAATACTGAAGAAAAGTAACTTTCAAGCTGGAATTCAGTTTGTGTGTGTGTATGTGTGTGTGTGTGTGTGTGTGTGTGTGTGTGTGTGTGTGTTTAGTCTGTCATTTAAGTCTGAAGGTAGAATAAAGACCTTTTTTTTTTGACATGAAAAGACTTCATTATTCTATACCCAGGAGAGAGCAGTGAGGAAAGCCCTAGAATGACGGCCAGGCAGCAAGTTTACAGAGCAACCATGTAAGGAGGGGCAAGGGTAGAGGGAAGGGCAGGACCGTGTTGTAGGTTATAAAAGCCTTTTAAAATAGTCTATTTGGCTTTTTAAAAAGCCTGCTCTTTTATCACTTCAATAAAAAATGTAATATGAAAGTGCATCTTTATGAAGCACTGTTAGTATTGAATGGGGCTTATGAGAAGATTGTGATTAATACTACTTTAATGTGAAAAATTAAACTGAAGGAAAAAAGCAGGCTCAAACCAAGAGTGTGAAGAAATTCTTCCTTCATGAAGAGTACTCAGTAATTCTAACGGATTCTATTCTAGGATGGTAATTCTTGTGAACTGAGACTAAATTGTAGCTGAGCTGAATTTTAATTGTTGAATAATCACTGTGTAATTAAGTCCAGAAAATGAATGAGATTATAAAAATAGTAACTGAGTACTTAAATTACTCTGACTTGAAGTTTCTGGACTCAATTGACCTTAATAACTAAGGACTTTATAAAGTCGATACTGTTAAAATTCAAGATTGGATTTTAGTGTAGGTGGAAAGCAGCAGCTTTAAAGGAAACCATTCACAGCTGCGTTGGTGGTTTAGGCGTGAAGGCAAAATGCCCAAAGTGTGGTTGCAGAGAGGGTTTTCATTGTGAGATCTACTTAAAAAAACAAAACAGTTTGCTTATTTTAAACTCTGTTTAGGGAAACTGCAGCCCTTTAACCCTGTAAATACCAGTCCTTTGAGATATTGTCATGCTTTATGAGTTAGGAAGATGTGTGAAGCTTTGGATCCAGTCATCATTATTTTACATTTAAGAGTGATTAATTTTGTTTTTGAAAAGTTTACTATTTGATGACTTTCTTATGTGCCTTGACAAAACCACTGTAGTTTCATAAAACACTTTTTATGAAGGATCATAATAACACATAAATTGTGTTTGTCTCAAGTCTTGCTGTGAAAATCAAAAGTCCAGACAGATTTTTCTAACTCAGAAATCCCCATAATGGTGTTTATTTGGCTACTTACAAATCTTTTTATCAATATCTACTTGAACAAAAATCTACCTCTCACCTAAACTTTGCCAACTCTTAGGTAAAATTTTGTGTTTTTATCCATGTTTAGAGAATCTATTGTGTTATTCTATTTCCTTAGTTTTATTTATCCGACACATTTGTGTGAAATGCTAAGTTGAATGGCCAGCAATGAACAGATCTGATTTGAGGTATATGTACAATCCAACAGATTATAACAATCAGAAAAATCTAGTTGCTGAACAATAACCTTAAAAAATGATTGCCATATTGAATTTGCTATGTAGTGGATTTATGAGACAGTCTCAAATAATCATGAAATTAATAACCAGTTAACAATCTTTACAGACAAGGGATTAAATTTCTCATACAGTATTAATTTTTCTTCTAATTTTGTTTGAAATACCCAGTCAGCTACTAAAACCTACTCTATTTGTTTATTCATGCATTCAGTTATTATTTGTTGCTGTTTGGTATCTATCCCATTCTGCCATTCATTCTCTCTGATACTGCCCTAATTTTGACATGCTGTTTTTTTCTCATCATATTGAATTCTTACATACTGTCTCTTCTACCAGAACATCTTTCCAGTTTAATTAGATGGCTGTTCACTGCCTGTGGAATAGAGAATTAGAGTTAAGAACCTTTACACTTTGACATGGACCTGCCTTTCCAGCTTCATCTTCCACCAAGTCTTTTTTTCTTCTTGTCCTTCACAAACTGCCCTCCAGTTTCAGTTTCACATTTTGAAATTTCTGCTTTTGCTACTTTATTTGTCTAGAATGCTACTCCCTAATTCTCTATTTGTTGAAATCCTTGGACTTTTCAGGATCAGCTTACATTGCTTTCTCTAAAACCTAAGTTAAGTCTCCCTGGAGCTGACTTTAGTCAGGCAGCCAAAGTAATCCTGCCTTGATGTTCCCTTATAAGAGTATTTCACTTTGTCACATATTTATGTGGAACACTTTGGCCAGGGAAGAACAAAGATGTTTACCAGTGAGAGAGGGACAGGTTGACAGATCGGGGGAAAAAGCAATGCAAATATAGTAGATATCATCAATGTTTGAAATGTTCAAATTAATATATATTTTTTAATGTTTTTTTCTTATTTTTGAGAGAGAAAGACAGAGTGCAAAAGGGGGAGGGGCAGGGAGAGACGGAAACACAGAATCTGAAGCAGGCTCCAAGCTCTGAGCTGTCAGCACAGAGCCCGATGCAGGACTCAAACCAATGAACCCCTCTTTGTTTCTCCCTCTAAGCTGCAAGCTTAAAGGATCTTTTCGTAATGGATGCTCTAAACTTCCATGATGACATGGCTAACTGTTCACTGCTTGAATTCACTGTGCTACCCACACTGTGAGAACAGATGCAGTCTGGAGGCACAAATCATATAAAGCTCAGGAATGATCTAATACTATTTCTACTATTTATTTTAAAATGTGTTCCCCTGTTTTCTGTTTTCTCTTTCAAAAAGTTCTATAATTTTGATGTTGTACCTCTATGAGACTGCTACTCTCACATTCTCCTCTATTATCGATTTATCTCTTTATTCTACTTTTTTTGGAAATGTCCCCACTTGACCTTCTAATTCTTCTGCTGCAAGCTTTACTTCCACAATCACATTTTTTATTTCCTTCCATTATCTTTGTTTCCTTCTTATTGCTTTTTTTCCCCTACCATTTCTGTTCTCTGCCATGGAAAAGCTTTCCTCAACACATCTAGTTTTCTTTATATCTATATCTATATCTATATCTATATAGATAGATATAGATATATAGTTTTCTTTATATTTCTATATATATATATCAATTTTTTTAATTTAAATTTCAGTTAACATACAGTACAGTATTGATTTCAGGAGTAGAAGTCAGTAATTCTCCACTTACATTCAACACCCAGTGCTCATCACAAGTGCCCTCACATCTAGTGTTCCATTCACATTTAGAAGATACTAAGGCTGGCCTAAACTTCTGCATGCGATCAAGACATCACCTCGTACACTTCATTCTAAAGCAACTGGGCAGTATTCAACTTTTTTGTGGGGATGTTCCAACCATTAGCATCTGTTCATCTTCCTCTCAAGTTCAGTTTTCCAGAGAACAAGGCCTCTGGTTTCTGGCAATTAAGGACCTGGAGGCCTAACCTCTTCATATATAGCCTTTCAACCAACCCCACTGTTTTCTGCCCTGAGGCTTCACCCTCACCTTTGGTAATAACTGAAACCTTCAAACCCTCCCTAGGCCTTTCAGGGATGCTTCAGTTTGATCATCCCTTCTTGTTGGTTTTCCTCACTGCAAGAACTTAGAATATAGTTTCCTCTGCTTCACTAAGTCAAACATTATTCCTCTATTCAAATTTGCTGAAATCCTTCATCTACTGTTACTTCTTCTAATCTCTTTGCCCGTGCAGATTTATTCTTTCTTTTATTCTTCTATTATCATTTTAGTAAAGTATCAGGAAAGAAAGAAGAGATAAATGTACACAAACAAGGGGCACCTGAATGGCTCAGTCTGTTAAGCATCTGACTCTTGATTTCAGCTCAGGTCATGATCTCACACTTGTGAGATCCAGCCCCACAACGGGCTCCACACTGCGTGGAGCCTACTTAAGATTCTCTCCCTCCCTCTCCCGGTGCCCCTCCCCAACTCACACCCCGTCTCTCTCTAAAAAAAAAAAAAAAAAAAAAAAAACAACAAAAACAAAAAAGTATGCAAACAAGAAATTCAGGTTTAACAAGGGAAAACACTTTTATAGAATAATGCACTGTTATTTTCACCACTGCATGGGGAATACTTAACAAAGCTTGCTAATCTTACAATTTCACATTTGAAATTTTAATCACTCTTTTTTAAAAAGCCCCAATATTATATTAATACAATTATTCCATTCTTAAGAGATTTAACTTAATCTTTTAAAGTTTACCATGAAATGGATTTCAAGTAAGTGAATTACGTTTTCACTGACCTGTATTTTCACTAACTTCCATTATAAAATTGGAAATGTGTTCCCTAAAGGGAAAGAGGTTTAATCCCAGGGTAGAGTAAAATCATTTCAGATCTTTTAAATTTTATAATCATTTTGAGAAGTTTACAAAAATGCTCAAATGTATACAATAAATGAAAAAGCACAATAAAGGAAAATTTTAAGTGCCCCAAACTAGCACAACCATTACAACTGCTCATCATTCTTCACGCATTGTACCCACCACATGGTGGCAATCCCCAAAATGGCCTACAACTTTAGTATTTTTGCTTTGTTTCAATATTTTCATATGCTACATTCTAAATAAAGAGTCTTACAGCTGAATAAAAACAGATGTAGAAATATTCAGGAAACTTCAAAGATGCTCTATCACTGAAAAAGGTGGAGAGAAAACACTTATTTTTTGGCATAGTGACAAAAATACATGTTTGGGATCTTAATTTCTATGGCATCAGTTCTTTTGTAACTTTGTAGGAAATACTTATATACTTCAACCTATCTTCTTTCTAGAGAATAATAAGAGTTTATTCTGTTAATAAAACACTGATAACCCATATCATTATCCAGGGTACCTCATTAATATCAATAAGGCAAAATCATTTAAAATGTGCTGGACTGGATCAAGCCATGAAATAAAACCATCCTAACCCAAAACTTCAAAACTTAGAATCAAATAAAAACAATGACTAGGGTATCAACTCTTCAGCAGAATATCAGAATTAAACTGTTTTTAAAATATGAACAATCAATGACCCATGTTATTGTGTTCATTTCCAAACACAAAAACAAAGGCAGGGAAAAGTTAAGTGACTCATCCGTGGCCACATAACAAAGAGCACTAAGACAAGGATCCCCTTTGTCCATCCATTTGCTTTCAATTAAATTGTGCCAACCCTTCTATTTTCTTTTAAAAATCTGTTTCTATCAGAGCCCACTAGTAGAAATATTTTGTCACAAGAAAATTGTTTTAATATATATTACTTAATAGTCATTTTTTTGTTCCCAAAAAAGTCAAGTATGTACTGCAATATACATTGCTGAAAGCCATTTAGAAATGGTTAGCAGTTAGTGTAGTTCAAGAGAAATCTTTTTAAATGTTCAACCCAATTGCTTCTGCCTCAAAAGTTTTCAAATAGATTCTTTTAAAAGGTCAGGGTGGCAATAATTGTTTATCAGTTTTACTTACAGAATTAGAATAAAATTTTACTGTAATAACCAATACTGAAGAAGCTATGGCGGGACTTACAACTTTAAGCACTGCTGTGAAAAAAGTAAAGTGGTACTATACTTTTGAAAAGTAACGTGGCTATATACATATATCAAGAATCTTAAGAATGTGTAGACTTTTTGATCTAGGGTTACTTCTGGGCATCTATACTTGAGAAAATAATCAGAAATTTATAAAAATATTGTCTTTAGTGGTACTTACAAAAAAAGAGGAAGGAAAAGAAAAAGGAGTAGAATATGAAGAAAACAAATGGAAAAAGAAAAAATAAACTTATAAATAAGCTAAATGCTTAATAATAAAGGGTAATTAAATTATACAGTACTGTGTAACTCAGCATTTGACGCATCATGACAGGTGTTGTGTTTTTTTTTTTTTAATGTTAATTTATTTTTGAGAAAGAGAGGGAGAGGGAGAGAGAGCATGAGTGGGGATGGGGCAGAGAGGGACAAAGGATCCAAAGCGGGTCTGACCTGACAGCAGAGAGAGCACTGACAGCAGAAAGCCCAATGTGAGGCTTGAACTCACAAACTGTGAGACCATGACCTGAGCCAAAATCAAGAGCTAGACACTCAACCGACTGAGCCACCCAGATGCCCCAGAAGAGAATTTAGATTCAGTGAAACCTGGTACTAGATTGAAGAGCCTAGCAAAAACATGAAAGGCATTACCTACTTTGAGATTGGTGACTGAAACTAGTTATCTAGATAGCAAGTGTGCCTACAAACCTCTCAGCATCTTCCCTCAGTTCATCAATTAAACTTTCTCCTAACATACAGAGTAACTTCCATCGTTGTTTTTGGTCAAAGTGTACACTGCATATGAAGGAATAACAAATTGCCTATCTTTTTTCATTTGTTTAATAGCATGGCAAACGCTATTTCTTTAAGTAGCTACTTTCTCTCACCTCCTTCCTCAAGTTCACACTTGGCAGCCATTCTCAACTACTCCAAGTTCCCCAAGTACTCCAGGATGATCGAATCTCCACACCTGTGCTCAAGGACTTCCTCTGACACCATTATTCCAGACCAAGTTTTGGCAGCACCTCTTTCTGAGGTTTCTTCTGCCCTCAGCCCAATCTCTTCCCACCACTCTTTCTCGCCTTTGTTGTCACTTTATCTCACATACACTCTTCCAACAGAGCACGAGACAATGTTATTACTTATTCCTTATGTTCCTTATGTTACGTTATTCCTTATGTTCTTCTCACTAAGCTAAAGCACCCTAGTGATAGGGATCATACCTGATTCATATATGTGTCCTTAAGTCAAGGACATAAAAAACCTTCTATGAATGTTGCATATACAGAGAGGTTTAGAGTACACCATGAGATAACTTACAGAAATTTATCTTGAATATTAGAAAAATATTCAACCAGGCATCAGAAGCAAATTTTTAGCCTTATATGTTTATGCCACAAAATACAAGCACAGTTCAACTTTTCTTATATATTTCATTTACCCAATATTTCCTCAAAAGAAAACGGTCAAGGAATTAATATGACATATATCTTAGACAGCCCTCATGCAAAGAATTCCATAACTTATCCTGAGAGCAGAGTAACCTTGATAATAAAATCCATTACCATAGATTCAAAAACTCTAAACAAAATATTAGCAAATCAAATCCAGTAAGAAATAAAATCTATCACAACCATATTTAGTTTATTCCAGGAACACAACTGTAACATTAAAAAAAAAATCAAATCAATCAAAAGATACTCAAAATTATTATGGATAGCAAAAAATCACAGGAAAAGATGTTTGACATGATAATCATTGGATAAATGCACATTAAAACCACAGTAAGAGGGGTGCCTTCCTGGCTCAGTTGGTAGAGCATGCAACACTTAATCTCAGGGTCATGAGTTCAAGCCCCATGTTGGACGGACAGACGGAAGGAAGGAAGGAAGGAAGGAAGGAAGGAAGGAAGGAAGGAAGGAACACACACAGTAAGATACCATTACACATCCAGTGGAAAAGGTTAAAATTTTAAATACTGGCAATACTAAATGTTACCAAGGATGTAGAACAATTGCTCACTATACCACCTGAAATCCTACTTCTAGGTATTTAACCAAGAGAAATATCCACACAAAGAGCAATATCCAAATGTTTATAGCAGCTTTTTAAAATAGTCCCAAACTGGAAATAATTCCAATAGCCATTAACAGAACATAAAAACAAATATCTGTACAACAGAAAACTACTCAGCAATAAACAGGACTAAACTACTCAGAGTCACAACATAAATGAATCCCAAAAGCATTATGCTGAAAGACAGAAAACATCAGAAACGTATAATATAAGATTCCATTTATACAAAATTTTAGGGTGCTTGGCTGGCTCAGTCAGAGGAACATAAGACTCTTGATCTCAGGGTTGTGAGTCTGAGCCCCATGTGGGGTGTAGAGATTTACTTAAAAAATATACATATATACACATATATATATATATATATGTGTATATATGTATATTTTTTTAATACATATATATATTTAATGCTAGAACAGGCAGGGGCACCTGGATGGCTCAGTCAGTTAAGCGTCCAACTTTGGCTCAGGTCATGATTCATGGTTCATGGGTTTGGGTCCCACATCAGGCTCTGCATTGAAGCCTGGAGGTGCTTCAGATTCTGTGTCTCCCTCTCTCTCTGCCCCTCCCCCCATTCGTGCTCTGTCTCTCTCTCTCTCAAAAATACATGAATAAAAAAAATTTTTAAATAAATGCTAGAACAGGCAAAACTAATCTAAAATAACAAAAATAAGCTATGAGATGGTCAGGAGTTGAGGAGGAGAAATGGAATTGACTACAAAAGGAAACAAGGAAAATTTCTAAGGAAATGAAACTATTTTAAACCTCAAAATGTACTCCCAAAAAAGTGAATTTTACTGAATGTAAATTATGCCTCCATAAACTTCACTTTTTTTTTCAATTTTTTTAATGTTTATTTGTTTTTGACAGAGAGAGAGACAGAGCATGAGCAGAGAAGGGGCAGGGAGAGAGGGAGACACAGAATCCAAAGTAGGCTCCAGGCTCTGAGCTGTCAGCACAGAGCCCAATGCAGGGCTCTAACTCACAGACTGTGAGATCATGACCTGAGCTGAAGTCGGATGCTTAACCGACTGAGCCACCCAGGCACCCCTAAACTTCACTTTTAAAATAATCAATCAGGGGTGCCTGGGTGGCTCAGTCAGTTAAGCATCCGACTTCAGCTCAGGTCATGATCTCACAGTTTATAGGTTCAAGCCCTGTGTTGGGCTCTATGCTGACAGCTCACAGCATGGAACCTGCTTCAGATTCTGTCTCCCTCTCTCTGCCCCTCCCCCATTCACGCTCTCCGTCTTTCTCTCTCAAAAATAAACATTAAAAAAATTAATTAAAAAATTAAATAAATAAATCATTAATTATCCTACAACCCAGCAACAGCATTACTAGAAATTTATCCAAAGGATACAGGAATGCTGAGTCATAGGGGCACATGTACCCCAATGTTTATAGCAGTGCTATTAACAACAACCAAATCATGGAAAGAGACCAAATGTCCATCAACTGATGAATGGATAAAGAAGATGTAGTTTATATATACAATGGAATACTACTTGGCAATGAGAAAAAATGAAATCTTGCCATTCCCAACAATATGGATGGAACTAGAGGGTATTATGCTAAGTGAAATAAGTCAGTCAGAGAAAGACAGATACCATGTTTTCACTCATATGTGGAACTTGAGAAACTTACCAGAAGACCATGGGGGAAGGGAAGGAGAAAAAAATAATTTCAGAGAGGGAGGCAAACCATAAGAGACTCTTAAATACAGAGAACAAACTGAGGGTTGATGGGGAGGGTGGCAGAGGGGAAAGTGGGTGATGGGCATTGAGGAGGGCACCTGTTGCAATGAGCACTGAGTGCTGTATATAAGTGATGAATCACGGGAATCTTCTCCCAAAGCCAAGAGCACACGTATACACTGTATGTTAGCTAACTTGACAATAAATTATATTTTTAAAAAATCATTAGAATCTCACATTAACAGTACAAAAGTTTGATAAAATTCAACAGGCAATTGTGATTTAAAAAAAAAAAAAAGACTCTCAGAAAACTAGGAAGAAAAGGTAAATTCCTGAATCTGATCTAAATATATATGGAAAAAAGAAAAATCATACTGTTACCAGTGAAGCACAGAAATTTTCACCTTTAAAAACAGAAACTAAGGAAGGATGCATGCTACCATCACTTCTATTCAACATTTTATTTGAGGTCTTAGCTGAAAAAGAAAAAAAAAAAAAAAAAAAAAAAGCAGCAGCAAAAGATACAAGGATTGGCAAGGAAGCAATAAAACTCTTCTTTGCAGATGTCAAAGAAAATATTTTTAAAATCTACAGATAAATTATAGCAATAATAAATGAGTTCAGTCAATTTGTGTAATATAAGAGCAATGTAGTACAGCAATAAATTACATTTCTATACACCAACAATACAGTTGAAAAATAAGACTTTTTTAAAATATATTGTTTACAATAGCAGCAAACAACATCAAATACCTAGGAATAAATCTAATTTAAAAACATATGTATCTCCCCCCAAATACTTACAGTAATTTTATATATAAGGTGACAGATACCACCTTAACCAAATGATCAAAATTCTCTGCTCAGTATATCATACTACTTCTGTGGTACTGCTACCAAAAAGGCATAACCTAAATCTCAAATGAGGAAATATCAGACAAACCCAAATTGAGAGGCTGAGAGGCTTTATACAAAACAACTAGCTTAAATTATTCAAAAAATTTCAACGGCCCATGAAACACAAAGGAAGATGAGGAACTGTTCCAGATAACAAGAGACCAAAGCAACATGACAACTGAATGTAACACATGATCTGGGATTTATTTTTGCTATGAATGACATATTTGGGACAATTCATAAACTCTGAATAAGGTCTGTAGATTTTAAATAACAGTATTAATAAGTGTTACTTGTGGTTATTGTAAGAGAATGATATAGTTATTAGAAAATACGCACTGGGGCGCCTGGGTGGCTCAGTCGGTTAGGTGTCCAACTTCAGCTCAGGTCATGATCTCGCAGTCCGTGAGTTCAAGCCCCGCGTCGGGCTCTGGGCTGATGGCTCAGAGCCTGGAGCCTGCTTCCGATTCTGTTGTCTCCCTCTCTCTCTGACCCTCCCCCGTTCATGCTCTGTCTCTCTCTGTCTCAAAAATAAATAAACTTAAAAAAAAAAAAAAAAAAAAAAGAAAATACACACTGAAGTGTTCAGCGGTAAAGGAGCACACAACTCACATAATCAAAAAATTCTAAGTGTGAGAGGTGTGTGTATGTGCGTGTGTAAAGAGAAACAAAGATAAAGAAAATGTGGTAAGGAGCTCATTTGATGAATCTAAATGAAGGGTATGCAGGAATTTTGGTATAGTACTGTTCTTGCAACTTGTCTGAAAGTCTAAAATTAAAGTAAAATTTAAAAAGAAAAAATATGTAAGACTACTACAGAGTAATTAGCAAAGACTTAAAAAGAGGCACCTGGGTGGCTCTGTTGGTTAAGCCTCCGACTCTTGATTTCTGCTCAGGTCAAGGTCTTAAGGTCATGAGAGCCCTGTGCTGGGTAGAACCTGCTTCAGATTCTCTCTCTCTCTGCCTCTCCCCATTCTCAAAAAAAAAAAAAAAAAAAAAAAAGACCTAAATAAACTAAGCAATACACTATGATCCTATGATCCTAGATGAGAAGACTCAATACCATAGGTGTCAGTTCTTCCCAAAGTGATCTCTAGGTTGAATGTAATCCCAACTAAAATACCAACAGATTTTTTAAAAAATTCTAGAAGCTGATTCTATAATTTATACAGAAATGTAAGGGCCAAGAATAGCCATGACATTTTAAACAACTACATGGGAATATAAGATTTACTGTAAAGCTACAATAATAAAGTGTGGATGTCTCCGGAGGCAAGGGAAACAAAAGCAAAAATGAACTACTGGGACCTCATCAAAATAAAAAGCTTCTGCACAGCAAAGGACACAATCAGCAAAACTAAAAGGCAACCGACAGAATGGGAGAAGATATTTGCAAATGACATATCAGATAAAGGGTTAGTATCTAAAATCTATAAAGAACTTATCAGACTCAATATCCAAAAAACAAACAATCCAGTGAAGATATGGGCAAAAGACATGAATAGACACTTCTCCAAAGAAGACATCCAGATGGCCAACAGACACATGAAAAAATGCTCCACTTCACTCATCATCAGGGAAATACAAATCAAAACCACAATGAGATACCACCTCATACTTGTCAGAATGGCTAACATTAACAACTCAGGCAACAACAGATATTGGCAAGGATGCGGAGAAAGAGGATCTCTTTTGCACTGCTGGTGGCAATGCAAGCTGGTGCAGCCATTCCAGGAAACAGTATGGAGGCTCCTCAAAAAAACTAAAAATAGAACTACCCTACAACCCAGCAATTGCACTACTAGGCATTTATCCAAGGGATACAGGTGTGCTGTTTCAAAGGGACACATGCACCCCCATGTTTATAGCAGCACTATCAACAATAGCCAAAGTATGGAAAGAGCCCAAATGTCCATCAATGGATGAATGGATAAAGAAGACGTGGTATATATATACAATGGAGTATTACTTGGCAAATAAAAAGAATGAAATCTTGCCATTTGCAACTATGTGGATGGAACTGTAGGGTATTATGCTAAGTGAAATTAGCCAGACAAAGACAAAAATCATATGACTTCACTCATATGAGGACTTTAAGAGACAAAAAGATGAACATAAAGGAAGGGAAACAAAAATAATATAAAAACAGGGAAGGGAACAAAACAGAAGAGACTCATAAATACAGAGAACAAACTGAGGGTTACTGGAGGGGTTGTGGGAGGGGGGATGGGCTAAATGGGTAAGGGGCACTAAGGAATCTACTCCTGAAATCATTGTTGCACTATATGCTAACTAATTTGGATGTAAATTTTAAAAAATAAAAAATAAAATTAAAAAAAAAGAAAGAAAGTATGGAAATGGTGCATAAATAGACAAATAGACCAATAAAAGAGAACAAAGATTTGTACATATATTAAGTATATACACCTATGATTTATAACTAAAATAGCAATATAGAATAAAAGTAGCAATGCAGAGAAAAGACTAACTTCTCAATAAATGCTACCAGGAAAACTGAATATACACTTGGAAAAAATTAAATTTGAGACATCATACACAAATATTATACATAAGTGGGTTATAAATCTACCTGTGAAAGGAAAACAATAAAGCTTCTAGAAATTCATACAGGAGATTATCTTCATGTCCTCAAAACAGTAGAAAACTTCAAACAAGGAAAAACATTAGCCACAAAAGAAAAAGATTCATAAAACTGACAAATTAAGTATTTGTGTCCTTAATTACAATGCTATACTACTTTCCTCAAAGAAGGTACTTTCAGCAAGTTTTTTATGTTTTCCTATGGCTTACATGTTGGTATGACTTTCTTCTTCAATATGTGAAATGCTGCTACCCTGTGCTTCAAGGAATTAATTTGTTAGGAAAAATCACATATAAACCAATGCAACTTCCACAGGTATTATGCTCATTTCTCTGTTTACCCAGCAATAGATCATACTTATTTACATTTCTCTCTCCCTTTTCCCAAGCTGTGATACCCTAGCATATAGTTGGCACTGAATAAGTCACTGAATAAATGACTAAATGAAATTTTACATTTACTTAATGAAAAATGTTATATATATATAACAAATTCATACTTGAAAAATAAAAGTATGCAGTGAATATTAATACATAATTAATTACAAAGTGACTTCTTACATCATTACATTTGTGCCTCCTCCACCATTTCCAAGCATTAACAGATTAAACAATAAATGGTTTTCAGTTTTTCTGTAACAGTTTCAAACTACAATACTTTTCCATCTCAAGCAGGCTGGTAGTTTACTCTTCTCCTCCATCCTCTTCTTTTTCTCCGCTTCCTTTAAAGCAGTACAAACTTCCCTTTCACCCTGCTCTGCTCCTTACTGCCACATCCCATGGTCTGTTAGTTTTCTCCAGAAAGAAAGAGAAGAGAAGAAAGAGAAGAAAAAGAAGAAAGAGAAGAAAGAAAGAAAAAAAGAAAGAAAGAGAAAAAAAAGAAAAAAAGAATCAGTACCTGATTTTATCACACTCCGAATTCTAGCTTTCAACTTCACCTCCATTCTCTGTGCCCAACCCGAGTTATTTCAAACTTCTCTCCCAAAACCCAACCCTTCAAATAAGGTCACCCTCATTCAGGATTTCTTAATCCACTCACAGAAAGGTTCTATCACCATGGTCCTACCGAAGGCAAACTGATGAACAAGAACTATATTCCAACATATTCCCTCCATCCCTTTATATTAAGGCAGAAACTGACTTCTCCCTAACACACAGCCTGCCTTTCTGCTCTCCCTCACTTAAAAGATGCACAAATACAAGGAAAATTCATGTAACTGTGTTTCAATCTAAACAATAAATTTCCAACTCCTTCAAAACTGCTAGCAAACACTAAATGGTAACAAAAATGACCATAGATAGTTGGATCCTGACCTTAGTGAAGAGTCTCATCGTTATTGTCAAAATAATCAATTTTATTGACCTCCTGACACAGCCCAAGGCCTTGTCTAATTATGGTATGTGTCACTATTACTGAGGCAAGTAGGATGTTTGAAAACAGCAATAACAAATTAGGTATCAAATGTCATCTCAAAGGTGGAAACTACCCCCTCTGTGAAATATTTCACTGTTAAAATAATGAGCTCCACCCGGTGAGCTGTCACCAAAATACAGGAACAGTCAAAGGGAGGAGCACTGAAAGCTCCATTTAACAAGTCTGCGTCAATGTCCTCATTTCACAAGTTGGGTTACTGGTTCAGTGAACCCAATAATCATGTAATCCATGCACTATCCCTCATTCGAAATCAACACAAGACCTTATGCCAGCCTATTTCCCAAAGGGCAGAGAAAAAGCTCTGGGAGAAAACGAGAGGAACTTTGAGCAAAGAGAGACTCTAGGTATCTGGGGATACCAAACTGTCACCTGTTCTTTTGTGAAAAGCTAAATTTCCAACAAATAGATTTCAGAGAGGTTCATGAAAACAGCCACAAACCTTAGTCAGACAGAGACTGTTTTCAGCTTAAGAGAGTGTAAGCACAAAAATAATAGATATACGACAAGGAAACAAGGACAGATGGGAAACAGGCTTAAAAGGGAAAAGGGAAAGAAGAGAAAAGAAACATGAATCCCATGAGATGGGATATCAGAGCAAAGATGAAAAGTTTAACAACCAGGTCAACAAACTGGTGAAGAAAATGGAAATTCATTTAGCATGGTAAACTAAATAGGAAGCAGGCAAAGGGAAAACTAGAAAAAATGTGTAATAATTGACAAATTAAATGACCAAATTATGTCTTTTTTTCCTACTTCTTTTTCTACTTTTCTTTTAAGCAGCCATAGAGAAAAGATTAAAAAAACAAGATTATGTGGAAGAAGCAGCAATAAGAGACTACCATCTTGACAAGAAGGGACAGAAAAAAAGATAAGCCCACAACAACACAAAGCTATTCTAAACTGATATGAATTAAGACAATTAATGTATATTAATTGCATTTCAACCTATTACTAACTTTCAAAAAAATGACCAGCACAAGTTCAGGTTCAAAATGCAAAGGAAATATGTGTAAGAAAATTCTATTAAGCCAAGGAATTGTGAAACCCTTCCAAAGTTATCTCCATTATCCTGCCTGCACGTTAAAAGACTCAAATCACTTTAATATTTGGAGTAAGGTTACTCAGAATAATTAGTTTCACTCTGAGCCCCAGCAGAGCTCCTCATCTGTCTATGTGCGGTTTAAGTGACACCCCCCCCCCATCCCTTTGTCTTATCTTATCTTGACTAGAAACAGTTTCTCCAAGTGACACTAGAGGAAACATACAATCTTGAAAACCTGGAAAGCTGAGTTTATCACAGAGCACAGATCAACATGTCAATCCATTTTGGAGATGAAGGCACTCAGACAGTATCCTTTCTCACTAGACTGAATGGGTCAATTTCTCCAAGGGTATCTTCTGCACTTAGCATGTATTCTGTGCAAGTACACTGAAGAATCGCCCTTCCACCCACACAATCTGCACTCCTTCTGCCAGAAAAACCTCTCCCCTGTTCTTCACATAATGCATTTCTACTCACTGCTTCAAAAATTAAGCAAATCTCTCCTCCCTGAAATCTTCCATCAAAACCTTTCTCAGAATTAGGTGCTCCTTCGTATACACCTGCTTTTAACTTTCTAAAATATTAGTTTCTTTTTGATTAGGACTCTGTTGTTACATTTTAAACTCCCTTACAGTTTAAAGACAGGAATCATGTCCTGCTTACCTATATACTGTCAGCACCTAATACATATATCATACATAGGGAATTATTAAATATTTGTTGACTGAACAGATGAATAATGAATGCCCTGTTCAAGTCAAATGGCTAAACAAAGCTTCATGTTACATTAAAACCTATACTAAGAATACAGTCTCAGATGCTAAGATTAAAGTTTTGGGGAAGCAGATATGGATCACTGGTTCATTTCCATAGAATTTCAAATCTAGCACATACCTCCCCTATCTCTGCAATGGAAACAAAAGATTCATAACCTGGATTAAATAGAATTTTAACATCACATATTTAAAGTGTTCTATTTTGGGGCACCTGGGTGGCTCAGTTGGTTAAGCATCCGACTTCGGCTCAGGTCATGATCTCATGGCTCCTGAGTTGGAGCCCTGTGTCGGGCTCTTTGCTGACAGCTCAGAGACTGGAGTCTGCTTTAGATTGTGTGTCTCCCTCTCTCCCTGCTCCTCCCCGGTTCTCTCTCTCTCTCTCTCAAAAATAAATAAACATTAAATTTTTTAAAAATAAAAAATAAAAATGTGTCCTATTTGGGGGCACCTGGGGTGGCTAAGCTGGTTAACTGCTGGACTCTTGATTTTGGCTCAGGTCATGATCTAACAGTTCATGAGTTCAAGCCCTGCATCACTCTGTGCTGACAGCATGGTACCTACTTGGGATTCATTCTTTCATTCATATTCTCTCTCTTTCTCTCTCAAAATAAATAAACTTAAAAAAAATAAAATGTCCTGTTTTAACAATGATTTTTACCATTAACCAAAAATGTTACAGAATACAACATATAATTTCAAAGTAAACTGGACATATTACAATAAAGTATCACAAATGAACAAAAACTTTGTGAATTAAAACATTTAAATATACTGTTTTAAATATGCCTTTTTAAATGTTTATGTATTTTTGGGAGAGAGAGAGAGAGAGCATGAGCAGGGGAGGCACAGAGAGAGGGGGACAGAGGATCCAAAGCAGGCTCCACGCTGACAGCAGCGAGCCCCATGTGGGGCTGGAACTCACGAACCAAACAGTGAGATCATGACCTGAGCCAAAGTTGGATGCTTAACTGACTGAGCCACCCAGGCGCCCCTAAAAATGCATTTTTTAATTTATTTATTTTTAGAGAAAGGGAGAACACGTGCGCAAGTGGAGAAAGGACAGAAAGGGGGGAGAGAGAGAGAAGGGGGGAAAGGGGGGGAAGAGGGAGGGGAGGAGAGAGGGAGAGGGAGACAGAGAGAGAGAGACAGAGAGAGAAGGGGGGGGAGAGGAAGAATCCCAAGCAGGCTCCATACTGTCAGTGTGGAGCCCAATATGGAGCTTGAACTCACAAATCGTGAGATCATGACCTGAGCTGAAGAGTTAGATGCTTGGGGCACCTGGGTGGCTCAGTCAGTTAAGCGTCTGACTTTGGCTCAGGTCATCATCTTGCGGTCTGTGGGTTCGAGCCCAGCTCAGAGCCTGGAGCCTGTTTCAGATTCTGTGTCTCCCTCTTTCTCTGACCCTCCCCTGTTCATGCTCTCTCTGTCTCAAAAATAAATAAATGTTAAAAAAAAAAAAAAAAAGAGTTAGATGCTGAACCAACTGAGCCACCCAGTGCCCTTAAATATGCATGTTTTCAGAGGCATTTTTAAGGGCACCTGGCTGGCTCAATTGATAGAACGTGTAACTCTTGATCTCAGGGTTTTGAGTTCGAGCCCCCCTGTTGGATGTAGAGATTACTTAAAAAAGAAACTCTTTTTAAAAAGGCATTTTAAAATAAAAATTTAATTAACAAACAAATTTAAATGGTGCCAGGAACAGTTAGGGGAATTACTATCTTATATTCTGGTTCACTTTTAAAGCATTTTTTTCCCCTCCAGAAAATAAGAAAAGTGAAGGCAGAGATATAATTTTTTTTTTTTTGTAATTGAACAAGTTGGGTCTATTACTTGTTGTAGTAAGAATGCTCATCATAGAGAACGGTGGGGCTTCTCAAAAAAGAGGGTGTTAGAACCGATTTTAGAATTTTGCCTTTGGCTGGGTGATTTTAAGGAGAGTCTGAGGGTGCAGGAACTCACTCTGGATCGGAAGCTGTAAACAGGTAGGGGTAATTCTATGACTAGGTGCCTCAAAGAAAGAGATTTAATTTCTTAAAGCTATTCCTATTATTTTCACTAAACAAATAGAAGACATAGGAACTAAATACCATAAAAACAATAAAAACTGTTCAATGGTTGCATAATTCTCAAGAAACCATAAAAATTCAGGGGTGCCTGGTGGCTTAGTCAGTTAAGCCTTTGACTCTTGATCTTGACTCAGGTCATGATCTCACAATTTTGTGGGCTTGAGCCCCACATCGGGCTCTGCGCTGGCAACGCAGGACCTGCTTAGAATTCTCTCTTCCCCTCTATCTCTCTTCTCCTTTCCTGTTTGCACTCTCTCTCAAAATAAATAAACATTAAAAAAAAAGAAATTATAAAATTCAGAAGAAAATATACTGCACTGTATAATAATTATATGATGCTTTACACCTTGAGCATTATAAGAAAATTATAATCAAAATGGACATAGGAAGTCGCTAAAAACAGTGAAATTTATATCAGAGGGAACTATTTACAATTCAGTTCGGTTATTCTATGATCATTTCCTTTTGATACCATATTACTATTTGTTTTAGTTTGCCTATCATACAGATCATGCCACTACTAACCAAAAACCACTGATGCATGTACAAAATACTTAAATTTAAAAAGCTACACTCTTATGCATAATATATGAATTCTAATTAATCCATTACTTTCCTATTTTCCAACCCACTTTAAAATTTATTCTTACTTCTCCATTCCTATAAATCAGAATATAATATGGTGTCTTGGTTCATATTTTATTAGACAAATTGTATTTTCTCAAGCTTGGGAATGTTTCCCAGGGTCTTATATTTTAAAATGTCTGATTATGGAAACTTTTGAAAAGCAAAAAGTACTTTTTTTGCCCTCAATTACAACTCAATTCAAATGTAAACTAAACTAAAATGAATTAGGAAAAGAGAACTCAGTGCTTCCTCATAAAATCACAAATTCAACTTTTTTTAACCTTTTATAAAACACAAAATCCATTTCAAACAGCCAGATGTATATCTCTGTAAAGAATTATGATAGAAAACCGTATTTCATCCATCTTTATCATTAAATTCTGGTATTGCCCCTTAAGAAAGATATTATTTTATGTAATTAAAACAAGATACTTTTATCACCCATCACAGTGACAAAAATTAAAAACCTATAATGTCAAGTTGTTCTGTTACTGAGACTATAAACTAGTAAATATTCTGAACCAGCACTCAGTATACACAAGGATATTTATTGTACTACTGTTAAGAGAAAAAATGCAAACGACCTAAATGTCTATCAATACAGAAGACAGTTTAATAAACTATGCTATATCTGAATTACAGAAAGCCATGCAGCAATTAAAAAACAGTAAAGCTGGGGCACCTGGGTGGCTCAGTAGGTTAAGCCTCCAACTTCAGCTCAGGTCATGATCTCATGGTTCATGAGTTCAAGCCCCACGTCGGGCTCTGTGCTGACAGCTCAGAGCCTGGAGCCTGCTTCAGATTCTGTGTCTCCCTCTGTCTCTGCCCCTCCCCAACTGATATTCTGTCTCTTCTCTCTGTCTCTCAAAAATGAATAAATGTTCGGGGCACCTGGGTGGCTCAGTCGGTTGAGCGGCCGACTTCGGCTCAGGTCATGATCTCGTGGTCCGTAAGTTTGAGCCCCGCATCGGGCTCTGTGCTGACAGCTCAGAGCCTGGAGCCTATTTCAGATTCTGTGTCTCCCTCTCTCTGACCCTCCCCTGTTCATGCTCTGCCTCTCCCTGTCTCAAAAATAAATAAAACGTTAAGAAAAAAAATTTTTTTTTAAATGAATAAATGTTAAAAAAAATTTTTTTTTTAAAAAACACTGAACAGTAAAGTGAGGGGCACTCAGTTGGCTCAGTCAGTAGAGCATGCAACTCCTGATGTTGGGGTCATGAATTCAAGCCCCACACTGGGTATTGAGCTTACTTAAAGAAAAAAATAATAAAATAAAAACAGTAAAGTGAATCTTTACCTTTCAAAATGGACACCTAGGGTCCCTGGTATTATATGAAAAAATGAAGTCGCAAGACATTTGTAGAGTACAGACCTTTAATGTCAAAAAACACATACAAAACTACATTATTTCTACAAGTTTAAAACTGCAAATAATAGTAAAAGAAGTATACACACCAAAATGATAACAGTCTCAGTTTCTAGATAGATAACAAGCAGGTTGTGGTCTTGGGGTATGTCAATTATATCTGTATTGTTGTTGGCAAAAGAATGTATTCTGTTATGAGTGATTAATTTTAAATGAAGACAACGTAAAAAAAGTTTCAAAAAAATTTATAGGGGTTGACAAAGAATATGAAGAATTTTTAAAAACTTCCCTAGTAACAGTCCAAAAGATCAGACATTTCTTTCTTAGTAGTAAAAAAAAAAAAAAGGAAAATGATTATTATAAGTTTAAAATAACTTTCCAACCATGTTCCAAAATAATCAGGATAAAAGAGAAAAGATATTGAAGAAAGTAGAGCATAATATTTATCTGACGTGGCCAAAAGAATTCATAAATTAATCTTTTAAAAACAAAAAATATAGAAACATTAATATTTATTATTTCTAAGTGATGGCATTATAAATGAATTTTCTCCTTTTACACACTTCATATTTTTCAAATTTTTCAAAGGATAGCTTTTGGTTGTATAATCAGAAATAAGTAATCTTTAAAATACTTTCATCTGGGGCGCCTGGGTGGCTCAGTCGGTTAAGCGGCCGACTTCGGCTCAGGTCATGATCTCGCGGTCTGTGAGTTCGAGCCCCGCGTCAGGCTCTGTGCTGACAGCTCAGAGCCTGGAGCCTGTTTCAGATTCTGTGTCTCCCTCTCTCTGACCCTCCCCCACTCATGCTCTGTCTCTGTCTCAAAAATAAATAAACATTAAAAAAATTTTAAAAATAAAATACTTTCATCTAAAAATATAGTAAATCCTATGAAAACTCAAACTGGTGTTACAAGTGTATATGTGTACACAAGTGTAATAGCCTTCCTTATATAGTCAGACTTGATCAACCCTAAGGCCAGAAAAAAAATAGTACACAAAATCACAACATGGAGATTAAAAAAGGACAAAGTACCCAAATTAAAACACTAATAATTATAGTGTTGATCTAATACTAATACATATAAAAAGAAGCACAGCTTACATTTTTTTCACATGTAGAAATGATCTCATCACTGCCAAGGTGTCCTAACACATCCTCCCAAGCTCTTAACAGAAATAGTTTCAGCTATGGTTTCATCTTCCCTAAAAAAAATCCTTTCTCACCATTGTTATGAGTATTTTTTGTAGCAGTATTTTAGGTGCCTCGGCTCATTAAGCTCATGACTATACCAATCTCACCATTTCTAAACGATTTTATATCAATGACTTTACCTAGAATTTATATTTGGAGAAAACAATTTTCAAAAGAAGTAAACAATATATTCATAGCTCAAATTTATAATGAAGTTATTTCCTGAATTGACATTCATTGGGCATCTATTAGAACAGGGCAAAGTACTAGGCTTTGAACACACAAGAATAAAGCCAGAGTGTGTACAAGTTACTGAAGGAGAAAGACAAGTAAACAGTATGGTACAACAACACTTAAAGTGCTAATACAAAGTATTCACAGGCAAGGGGACTAATGGTGACAGGGCAATGAAGAACTAGGCCCAGAACAAAGGAGATCCATTTCAGTGGAGTATTAAAAGATGAATAGAATGAAATTTAAAGTGGTGACATGCTACACATTCCAGGAAAACAAAACAAAACACCAATGTGCTCTACCTATCAGGATTCAAACTACCTTGTAAATGTTACTAATTACTGCTACTTGAAATGCATTAGTCAACTCCATTAAAAAGCTACTTTTCATTCTTTCATAAGGGTAGCACTATGAAAGTGCTTTCTGATACAGGTCATACTCTCTCAAACAAAAGATATCAAATTATTAACCAACAGCAAAATAACATTAAAAAAATAACAACCAGGGATGCCTGGCTGGCTTAGTTGGAAGAGTGTGTGATTCTTGATCTCAGGATTGTGGAATAATAAATAATATAACCCTTTAAAAACAGTAATAATAACAACCATAACCCAAGCTTTGAATAGCCCTACTGGAAAAGGAGAGGATCCTTTTACAGGTCATATACTCCTCCTGACCTGTATTTGGCAATCTGCTCCCAGACCGTCAACAGATAAGCAGCACAGACAGCTCTCAAGACAGGAGACTGATCTTTGGCAAAACCAGGCATCCACCCGGGGTGCTACTATCCCCATACACTGCCCTCATATGAGCCAAGGTAGATCTGGAACCTAAGAAGGTATATTTCCAGTCTGGACAGTTGCCAAAGTATCTCATTCAAAGTATCCAGGAACAAGGGCCAGCCCAGCGACCCACGCCAAAGGCCAAGGCAGCAGTACTTTCTGCATGTAGTCCCAACCCAGAGGTGACCTGTACACATTCTTCCACGCCTGCTAATAGCCATACAAGAATTTGTTCAACCCAATTACTATTCAGACTCTAAACTTAAACCAGTGGCAACCCAGCAACTGCAAATTCCAAATCCTAGGAGGATCATATTTACAGGAGAGAGCACACTGGTCTATTGGGAAATAACTCTAAGTACAGTACTGTGAAAACAACACCTTCTTTACAATGTAGAAATGATAATATCAAAGTACAATCTTGCATACATTGCAATAAAATAATCCATCTAAATCACCCAAGTTTTTAAGAAAAGTCCGGGGTAGTGGTGACTAAAAGCTAAGGGGAAAACTCAGCTTCCTTGATTTTCCTCACTAAAGAAAAATCTCCAAGAAATACACCATAGCATTCTATTATTCAAGAAACATTTTTTAAAAGGTAGAAGACATTGAAAATAAAAATACCAACATTGCTTTAATACATTTCATTATTTAAAGATCTCAAAACTCACATGAAACACTAAATACTACATTTATTCTCTAATAATAGCAAAAAAGATCCAATAGAATATAAAAGGATATCACCAATTTAGTGGTAGAAAGACATGGATATACAAAAAGAGTGTGTCAAAAATAAAAAATAAGTTTATTCAAACTACTGGATTATGGGAGGAAAAAATCTTTCAATATAAATTTCTATAGGGTGGGTGCCTGGGTGGCTAAATAGGTTAAGTGTCCACCTCTTGATTTCAGCTTAGGTCATGAGCCCAGGGTTCTGAGAATGAGCCCTGTATCAGGTTCCACGCGTGGAGCCTGCTTAAGATTTTCTCTCTCTCTATTCCTCTGCCCCTTTCCCGCTTGCATGTGTGCATATTCTCTCTCTCTCAAAAATTAAAAAAAATAAATGAACAAATAAATAACAAATAAATTTGTACAGAGCTATAATTAATATAAATTCATAAATCCTATTTGGTGCAAAAATATTGAAATCATGCTTTTAAATAATATTCTTAGAAAAGTAAATACATAATTCATAACCATTATGTAAAAATTTAAAAAAAATTTGTATTACCTGTTATATATAACATCTCAACAAAAACATTTGGTTTGGACTACAAATGGACCCTCATCTACATAAATCATCAAGCAGTTGTTAAGTGGGGCTGCAGCAAAGTGTTACGGCAGCATCTAAGGATAATTACTCTTCTTTTTCTTAAATTCTTTTAAAATGTTTATTTACGGGGCGCCTGGGTGGCTCAGTCGGTTAAGCGTCCGACTTCGGCTCAGGTCATGATCTCGCGGTCCGTGAGTTCGAGCCCCACATCAGGCTCCATGCTGACGGCTCAGAGCCTGGAGCCTGTTTCAGATTCTGTGTCTCCCTCTCTCTCTGACCCTCCCCCGTTCATGCTCTGTCTCTCTCTGTCTCAAAAATAAATAAACGTTAAAAACAAAAATTTAAAAAAAAAAAATGTTTATTTACTTTTGAGAGAGAAAAAGAGAGCGCGCACACATGCACAGGGGAGGGGCAGAGAGCAGAGGAAGACAGAAGATATGAAGCAGGTTCTGCGCTGACAGCAGACAGCCAGCCCGATACGGGGCTCAAATTCACAAACTGCAAGATCATGACCTGAGCCAAAGTCAGACGCTTAACCTAATGAGCCACTCAGGTGTCCCATATTTACTTTTCTTTATAAGAAGCAATAGTGACAGAACGTAAGAATCATAAATCCCAGGGGCACAAATGAAATTTCCTAAATCAATTTACAGAGATGAAAATACATTTAATTTTCAAAGCCTTTCAAAAAAGAGAAGAGGAGTTAATTTCATTTTTGAAAAAATACACAGACATACATACAGGCATACAAAAAAAATACTAAACTATCATCTACCAAAATGCCAACAATAGTGATTATCTCTACATGGCAGAAATATGAAGAATGCTTACTCACCCATTTTGGTTACACAGATTTCCACAATGAATGAATAATTGTGTAGAAGGTTAAAATAGGATTGATTAATCCACAAGATATTCTATAAACTAGATTCAACAGAATTAACTTCTACTTCTAAATTTTGTAATGAGTAATGAATACATCATTTTAATAATTTTCAATAAATCTTAAGTCTCCACCACAGAATGTGTTCTATTCTTCAACTCCTCCATGACACATACAACGTGTTAATAATTATTGTACAAAAAACTGCATTTTTACATTTTGATCACCAAGAGTTTTCTCAGTATTTGGCAAAAAGTTTTACTTACACAGATTTAATATCAAAAAAGAGAAACAACTGAGCCACACAATTGAGTCATCTGGATACCTTTGAAAAAGTAGTGACATCTATGTCTCACCCTCCAAGATCACAGATACAAGGGTCTAGGCTGTGGCCCAGACATCAGGATTCTGAAAACAGCCCAAGAATGTATTTCTTCACTTCCAACAGTAACAAATGGATACTAAATCACTTTCATGTTGATACAGCAACTATTTGGAAAGTCACCCCAAATTCTCATTTATATTGCAGAGAATAAGGGAAATACTTCATCTTGTCTTATTCAATTGGGGGAATTTTTTTTTAATTTCTTTTTAATGTTTATTTTCTTTTGAAGGAGAGACAGAGCATAAGCAAGGGAGGGGCAGAGAGAGAGGGAGACACATAATCTGAAATGGGCTCCAGGCTCTCAGCTGTCAGCACAAAGCCGGATGCAGGGCTCTAACTCACGGACTGCGAGATCATGACCTGAGTCAAAGTTGGATGCTTAACCAACTGAGCCACCCAGGCACCACAGGAAATTTTTAATATTCAGGTTATAACTTTAATTAGCTGATTTCTTCCCTTAAATTTTATTTACAGAGTAATACATTGAGCATCTGGTATCCAAAAACAAACACTGCAGCTTTGATGAGGAGTAAGTACAGATAAACATATCCTCAGTTAAAACATATATTCATTTCTTCCCTTTTTGTTCATTAATCAGTTTCTTGCAGATATATACACACTTGAGCAGAGGCCAATAAAAGGGCCCTTTGCAGAATTCTTTTACAAGGAAAACTTCTGTAAAAAACAACATCACTAACTTATGTGTATGTGCCTCATAGTTTATGCTTTTATATATTTCTTGGGCAAAGCCATCTACACTATCCTTGTTAACAAGTCAAAGATTCTATAATCATGTTATTATCCATCAAGGTTCATCTAAATTGTCAATATGATATCACAAAAAAAAAAAAAAAACCACCTCAGGAAAGACAAATCAATTAAAAGACATCTAACTTCCAGTTAGACAAATAATAGTCATTGGAAAATGTCTATAACACTAAAGGCATGGTGGGGGGAGGGGGAGTGCTGGTTTAGAAGTTCAAATACTAAATAGAGGATAACAGATACTTAACTCCATACTAATAAACAATATGAGAAAATTATTTTGGACATGTTTTCAAATAAGTTTCTCTTTATGGACTCTATGGCAATCTCTCTATGGCATCACTTTTTTTTTTATTAAAGTGTAGTAGATATGCAATATTATATTAGTTTCAGACATACCACACAGTCATTCAACATTTATATATATATATATATGTTATGAAGTCATCACAATAAATCTAGCTACCATCTGTCACCATACATATTACATATTATTAACTACATTTCCTATGCTGTACATTGTATTCCCATATCTACCTTATTTTTGAATGTTTGGCAGGGTTTTTTGTTTTTATTTTATTTTTTTAATGTTTATTTATTTTTGAGAGACAAAGAGAGACAGAGTATGAGCGGGGGAGGAGCAGAGAGAAAGGGAGACACAGAATCCAAAGCAGGCTCCAGGCTCTGAGCTGTCAGCACAATCTGACGAGTAGCTTGAACTCACGAATCGCGAGATCATGACCAGAGCCGAAGTCAGACACTCAACCAAGCCACCCAGGCACCCCACGAGTTTTTGTTTTTAATTCCAGTACATTTAACAGTGTTATGTTAGTTTAAAGTGTAATTCAACAATTCTATGTATTACTCAATGCTCATCAAGATAAATGTAATCTTAATCCCCCTCACCTATTTCACCCTTCCCCCCACCTACCTCGCCTCTGGTAACCATCTGTTTGGTCTATTTTATAACTGGAAGTCTACACTCCCTCTTGTAAAATAAAGAAAAATTCTTGTATTAAATTCATACAAAATAAACCAGATTAAAAATAGGTAACCTTAAAAATCCTAACAGTAAAATGTTTTGAAAGGCAACAACATGATTTCTGTAGTAAATTCATTAAAAAATAACTATATAATACTACTAATAACTATTATAGCTTCCAATTTATATCAGTATGTTTTTTTTATTTCACTAATTTTTTTGTATGTTCTATTTAGAATTTAAAACCTTCAGTGTCTCACTTAAAGACAGTCATACAACACTCAAGAATGACTTGAAGATGACTCAATAAAACTACTACAGCAGGCCACCTGGGTGGCTCAGTCGGTTAAGCGTCTGACTTTGGCTCAGGTCATGATCTCAATGTTCGTGAGTTCAAGAGGCAAGTCAGGCTCTGTGCTAACAGCTCAAGAGTCTAGACCCTGCTTCGGATTCTGTGACTCCCTCTCTCTCTACCCATCCCTCTCTCTCCTCTTTCAAAAAATAAATAAAAGATGCCTGTGGCTCAGTTGGTTATGTGTCCAACTTGGACTCAGGTCATTATCTCATGGTTCCTAAATTCAAGCCCCACATCGGGCTTTGCACTTACAGTTCAGAGCAAACTGCACTGACGGGTTCAGATTCTCTGTCTCCTTCCCTCTCTGCTCCTCCACTGTACGCACTCTCTGTCTCTTTCTCAAAAATAAATAAATAAACTTTTTTTTTAAGGAAAAAAAAATTTTAAAAAACCCACTACTGCAGCAAAAACAAAGGACAGGGATAGTCCAAACTGAAACGGCTCCTGTGGGAAGGGATATGAGAGCTTTTTATCTTTTATTTTAAATCATTCTGGGGAGCCTGGGTGGCTCAGTCAGTTAAGCAATGGACTTCAGCTCAGGTCATGATCTCACAGCTCGGGGTGGTTCAAGCCCCACATCAGGCTCTGTGCTGACATCTCAGAGCCTGGAGCCTGCTTCAGATTCTGTGTCTCCCTCTCCCTCTCTCTCTCAAAAATAAACATTAAAACAATTTTTTTTAATAAATCATTCTGATGCCATTAATGATATATAGAAGCAAAAGAGCAAAACTGGAAGAGAAGACAGGTGACCCTAGAATCTAATCCAACATACTTATACATATATTCAAAACATTTTTGCACTCTTTTAATATGTACTGAAACTTCCAAAAATACAGTATCTCATAAATTGAAAAACACTGTCTTTATATAGAACCCTACCAAAAGGTGTTCATCATTTTAGGAAAAAATACTACATAGCAATGCTGATCATGGTATTTGAGTCGCCTATTTAACATATGTGTATGTTAGTCTGATCTGCAGCAGCTGCATTCTTGACTATTCTACACATGGGTATTACCATCGCACTACTTTATTCTATCCTACAGTACAGGAGAAGCTAAGTCTTCAAATACTGAAATACATGTATTAATATATAAATCTATATTTAAATTTACATATTCATAATATACATATTATAATCTATTATTATGTACATAACTTACTATTACTTTCATGTTATGTCACTATGTTCATTTTTTATTTTACATATGTATATACATATATACATATGTGTATATATATTCACACATATACATATATCTAATTTCATTTCAGTGTGGTAAATGAGGTATCACAAATCAATTGTTTTGAAAAGGGGGCACCAAGTCTGACAGAATAGAGAATTTCTAGTATAACAGTAAAAGAGAATGGGACTGAGGCCAGAAAACTGACATTTTAAAGGAAGAATGAGGAACAAAGAGGGAGAAATAGAAAGGTAGAAAGTATCTTGGGAGAGAGAACTATGCCGAAGGAGAAAGAAGTCTCTATAAGAGCTCCACCAAATGGCTCAGAAGAGGCTGATAACAACTGAAAATAAACCAGAAGATTTGAAAATGGGAATGTCACTGGTAATCTCTGAACGGTTTCAGTATAGTAGTTGAGACAAATGATACTGCAGTGAGAAAACAAGTAAACAGAGGAAAAACAGAAAGAGCTAATAAGAGCATTCTCTTTCAAGAAGTTAGGATAAGGGAATGAGAAATAAGACAAAAGAACAAGGAGCATGGCAGGATCAAAAGGAGGAAGGGTTTTTGTTTGTTTCTGGGTTTTGTTAGTTAGGCTAGAAAAGACTTCTGAGAGGTTCATTCAAATTTACTAGATATCAAGGCCTGACTTTATTATATATGCCTAAATACAAGTTTTAAGAAATAATACTCTTTTACAAACTGAAATGTTTATAGATGATATTATATGATATCTTGGATTTGATTCAAAATAATCTGGAGGGGGAAGTAATTGTTATAGATCAAGAAAAGGTAAAATAAAATTAGCCCTAAATTGCTAACTGTTGAATCTGGGTCATGGATACATGGTGGTTCTTGGCTCTTCTTTTCTTAATATGCTTAAAACTTTCCACGATGATTTTTTTAAGAAAATTTTTTCTAAAATATGCTCAATTATTTTTCATTTTTATATATAACTGTGTGCTATTCCATTAAATGTCAAACAGATGATACTGATTTTTATCACAGCATATTTTAAGGTTTTTCTTAGGAATGAGTATACATTAATTGTTGATTTATCTCAATTTCTCAATTTTCCATGTGACCACAGCAATTTCATATTCAACTAGATGGAAAAAAGAGGTGAAAAATAGATGAAAGCTGATTCTAAGGCTCTGGGTCACAGAGTTCACAAATCTATCCCCTAAAGGAATTCTATTTGACAGTATCCATATTATACCATTTTTAAAAATGCTTATTTTCTAATCACAGCTTTATATGAAATGTGTTTGAAATTGCCTCTAAATTTATAAATTTTACAATACTGATAGAAAAAATGAATTCTGAACTAAGAGCCATAGGAATTACCTTTTCAGTGCTGCCTCTAATTTAACTGTATAACCTCATCAAGTCTCTTAACCTCTCTAAGCCTATTTCCTCAACTTTTTTTTTTAAATGTTTATTCATTTTTGAGAGAGAGACAGAGCGTGAGTGGGGGGGAGGAGCAGAGAGAGAGGGAGACAGAATATGACGCAGGCTCCAGGCTCTGAGCCGTCAGCACAGAGCCCAACGCGGGGCTCAAACTCACAAACAGTGAGATCATGACCTCACTGTCGGACGCCAAAGTCGGATGCTTAACCAACTAAGCGACCCAGGAGCCCCAGTTTCCTCAACTTCTTAACGAGGAATTGGAATTAAATTAACTCCAGAGTAATGTCCATTTCTAACTTTCTAGACTTCTACATGTCTGCCCTAGAGGAAACCTGAACACCTCCACAACCCAAGCAGACAATGATCTAGACCAGCATTTCTCCAAGTCAATGGACCCCTGAAAATCCCAGAGACTGTTACAGAGTCAACAAGGTCAAAACTATTTTCATAATAATACTAAGACACTTGCCTTTTTCAATGTAGTTACATTTACCCCAATTATGCAGAACCAATGATAAGTAAATCTACTACCACTTTAGCCAGAACCAGGACAGTGATCACTGCCCCCCCCAGTAAAAGAATGCTGGTTTCACTTAGGTATACCTCTAAGCAATAAAATTTATTAATTTTAGTACATCTTGATCCTAAATACAACTTTTTAGCATTCTATATGATGAAATAGGAATTGCACATAAAGCATTTCTGCTGTAAGACAAAATATGATGGCTGCCTCAAGGAAAATTATTTGTCCAAACGTCTGAATTGTAATCTTCAGGAATTGGTTTTTGGGTTTTTTTTTATGGAATACCATTGTTACTGGTAAGACTGACTATCCTTGGTTATTCAAACTTGGGTTTTTGGCAAATTTGGGGGTTTGTTTGTTTTTGTTTGCTTATTTTTGTGTTTTCTGTGGGTTTGTTATTGTTGTTTTAAGTTTATTTATTTTGAGAGAGAGAGAGGGAAAGAAAGAATCCCAAGCAGGCTTTGCACTGTCAGCACAGAGCCTGATGCAAGCCTCGATACCATGAACCATGAGATCATGACCTGAACCAAAATCAAGAGTCGGATGTTTAACTGACTGAGTCACCCAGGCGCCCTGGGTTTTGTTTGTTTTTTTGAGTAAAGCCTGTCACTTCAGGGAAAGAGACTTACAATATCTGTTGACAATATTAAAATTCTGCTTTTCAAGCAGAATCTTGGAAAACTTGTATCTACCACCTTGAACATAATAGTTTATGCTGTTCAAGTTTAAATAAACAATTTTTCTGATAAAATCAAAATATAATTTTTTTGATATTACAAGATATTACAAGATCTACATAATTCAGCAAGACAGTGTGTTTCAAATGACCAATACATCAGGTTATAAAATCATGCATGGGTAAAAGATTCATTCATTCAGAGTGAAAAATACACCAACAGATTGTAATATAACAGAGTGCAAAAGTTCACTAGTATGGTTTAAGATTCCACTTTGAAACTTTAAGAAATTACCACCTGCTTAGTTTGGATGAAGGATCAAAGAATATACACAATTATCTAAAAAGGTTATGTTACTACTTCCTTTCTCAAGGATATATTTGGGTGAGGCCAGATTTTCTTCATAAACAGTTCAACCAAAAACAACATAATGCAGCAAAAACTGAATCCAGTTATCATCTATTAAATTAGACATTATAGAGATTTATAAAAAATATAAAATAGTGCCACTTTTTTCACAAATTTTTGTTTTGGATAACACTTATATTTTTTTTTGTTAATTTTTTTAAGTAATCTCTACAACCAACATGGGGCTTAAACCCACAACCCCAAGATCAAGAGTAGGATGCTCTATCAATGAGCCAGCCAGGTACCCTGCAAATAGTTCTTTTTCATAAAATGTCATTTTCTGTTAACATGTATTTATTAAATATTATTTTTAAATGGGTTAAATAATTTAATTTCTAAATTTTAATTTCTAACACAGTAAATAATGACAGCTATAACCAAACAGATAACAAAATCTTTACAGAGTCCTCAATAATTATGAATCTTTAAAGAGTCCTAAAACCTGAGATCCACTATTCTACATAAAACTTTACCAAATCTTCTGCTAGGCTGCTCACATTCGCTACTGAGAGTAGGGGAGGATGAAAGAAGACACATATATATTATATAACCTTTGGTAAGTATTATAAAAGAGGTATAATTCCAAAAAGTAAATTTGGGAAAACGGTTTTAAAAGATTTAATTCAAACAGGTCATGAAAGACAGGTAAAACTGACTAAAGGTCAATCCATTCCAGACAAAGGTCTGTTTGAACAAGAGTAGGAAGGAGGGAGAATAAGGACATGTCTAGGAAATAGGCTAATGGGGCTAGAGCCTGGCACAGTGGCAGAAGTTTGACAAATGCTGCAGTGAGCCAAGAGATTAGGCCACGGACGGCTTCAATCCCACAATAAAAAGTTTGAACTCTAAAATGTATTAACAAAGGGCTAACTGGGACTCTTACTCGGCAAGAGACTATTACAATCAAATTTCTACTTTGAAATACAACCGTAATGGATATGCACAGGACAGACTGTACATTGAGGAAAAGGACCAAATTCAGGGAGACATGTATGGAAGAAAAAGTAATGAAGCTTGCATTCAGTCAGAGGGAGTAGAAAGTGAAGGATGGCCTTCTAGAAGCAAAACAGGGTTTGGCAAGTGAACGACTATGATAAGAGGGAAAGGGTGAGTTAAAGTGCTGAACTTCAGGGGTGCCTGGGTGCTCAGTTGGTTAAGTCCGGGTAAGTGATCATGATCTTATGGTTTGTGAGTTCGAGCCCTGCATCAGGCTCTGTGCCTGAGACTCACAGCTCAGAGTCTGGAGTCTGCTTCTGTTTCTGTGTCTCCCTCTCACGTTGCCCCTCCCTCGCTCGTGCTCTGTCTGTCTCTCTCAAAAATTAACATTTAAAAAAAAATTTTTTAAAGACCTAAACTGGAATAACGAGGTAATAGGACTGTCATAAGGGAAACAAAAGATCCAAGTTTCTCAGGGGAGGTGGATTTGATGGGAATTATGAAAATTTGAGGTGTCTTGTAGAGCATCAGTTCAGAAACGCTAGTCAAAATGATACAGAAAGAGACTCAGGGAAAATTTGCCCTAAAAATAAGAATTGGGACCATGGGATTAATATAATTATCAAAAATAAGAACAGGGGTGTCTGTGTGGCGCAGTCGGTTGAGCGTCCGACTTCAGGTCGTGATCTCATGGTTCGTGGGTCTGGGCCCCGCGTCGGGCTCTGTGCTGACAGCTCAGAACCTGGAGCCTGCTTCGGATTCTGTGTCTCCCTCTCTCTCTGTTCCTCCCCCACTCGCTCACACTCTGTCTCTCTCTCTCAAAAATAAAGATTACAAAAAATAATAATTAAAAAAAAAGAACAAAGTGAGTAGAGCAAAGTGCCAAATATGGGAGTTTATTGGACACAAACAGTAAAGGCACAGGCAGAGAAAATTAAGCAGTAAAAACAAAATAGGAAAAGTCAGAGTCTTCACAGGGGGCATGACCACAGAAGCTAAGAGAAAAAAATTCAAGGAGGATTAGTTGGTCAATAGCTGAAGAAGTTGGAAAAGAATAATGACCAAAATGAGGCCACTGGATCTATTAATTACTAGGTTACAGAGTAGTCTCTGTTGAGTGTTTAGGGACAGAACACAGATTACAATGAATCTGGGTTCATGGCCTCATTAGCATGGTATTAGGTACAGGAAATAAATATTTTATCCAGAGCTACATTAAAGTATGTTTTCCAAACAACAGTTTGTCTGCTTTTCAACTACAATAATTTTTTAATAAAACTATCTCTCTAAATTTAACTGTTATTTTCAGACAATTTACTTCAGGCCACACAAAACACTGATTTTAGCATTAAAGCAGAATACTATCATTTACCTAATAAATTTTATGACACACAAAGAATTTACAAAAAAAAAAAAAGAATTTACTATTACATTATATACTGAACCTCAATCTACTGCTTAAAAGAATATTATTCTTAGTAGATAAGCCTACCAAAGGACATTTTAGTACAAATCCAAGAAACAGCATTTATTTAAGAAAAATCTCTGTTACCCAATCCCTTTTTATTGGTAATATCAAACACAATATGAGACCAAATTTAATTTAAACATATTTATATGAAATGTGTATTTAGCCAGACCTATGTTTATACAACAATAATATGTGAAATATCCATATATATTAGTACAATCTAAAAAACAATCATTTGTTGAAAAAAGGATTCTTCCCCTTACAAAAGAAATCACTAATGGAATACTTTAAATAAATAAGAAACTTTCCCAGGATAATATGAAATTACAGTTCAATTCTTTATTTAACTTACACAAAACTTTACAGGAATACATTTGTTTAAAGCAAATTCATGAAGTATGTAATCAAAATGGGCAGTGAAAGGGTTTAAAAACTGTAAAGGTGGAGGGCACCTGGGTGGCTCAATCAGTTAAACCTCCAACTCTTGGTATCAGCTCAGGTCATCATCCCAGGGTGCTGGATGGAGCCCACATCAAGCTCCACACTGAGTATGGAGTCAGCTTGGTATGGAGTTATTCCATATGGAGGTATGGAGATATTCTCTCTCATTCTCATTCTCTCTCTCTCTCTCTCTCTCTCTCTCTCCCACCTCCCTTCCCCTGTGTAGCTCTCCCTGGCTCGTGCTCTCTCTCTCTTAAAAAAAAAAAAAAAAAAAAAGGCAAACTTATCAGTAGAATGTATCTATGAGATGCAAAATTCTGACTGACATATTTTTTCTGGGCTCTAAAACATCTATAGTGAAATCTGTCATATGCTCAAACCCAGGCAATTCCCATCTTCCTTGCCCTCCCCACCTTCTCAATTTGCCATGGAATACCCAGTGACTAGTTCTACACTAAGCACTCATCTGTTTTCTCCATCATCTCGATGGCCAACACAAGATATAGTTTTGTTTGAAACCTCAAGCAAAAGGATTAAAAGATACATAAAATCATCTACTCTCATCTTCAAGCCAATAATGATGGACAGGAAGAGCAGAGAACTAATACATTCCTCCTCAAAACACATACACATGAATACACTTTGTTCTTCCTCAAAATACCAAAAGGATAACAAACAGCAAATCATGCCCACAAACCAAAACACAGTTGTTTCATCTAATTTTAGAAAAAAAATAACAAGGAACTGGAGAACAGTTCTCTCTGGAATAACTCAATCCTCAAATCAAGGAAATTCAAAGAGCACAACATGGAAAAACCAACAGCCTCAATTCTCCCCTTTGGGATACTAATTCTATCAGCCCAAATCAAAATAAATACTATGTTTTTAGAAGATCCCAAAAAAGTCTGAAATTTCTCTTTTTCAAAAAAGACAAAAAAAAAGCCCACTCACAGAGAAGATACCTAAATGTACCATTTCAAGCACAGGTACTCTATGATTTACTCCAAACCTGTTTTATTTCTTTGTACCATATGCTTTTAAGACAAGCTTATAAACATATTTGTTTCTAAAAAAAAAAAAAAAAAAAAAAGACCCAATTATAATTACACCGGGAAGTATCCTTTATTTAGTCTCATAACCAGGTGTTTCTTATTTGATTAATTTGCTCAGTCCTAGACTATACGGTTAGTTCCTTTTCTGGAGGCTGTGAACAAGACCTAGTCTAACTGTACTTGAAACAAGTAGTCTCAAGTAATGTGCAGATGTCTCACAAGATTTGTTTAATCTGAGTAAAATCTTGTACTTCTTTTCCCTGAAACCTTCAAAAGTAGAAAGAAAATATAAATATAATCTAATTGTTTTTGGTGGGCAGTACTGCTCATATACTAGGGACCTTCATACCATCTCTTTAAGAAGAGAAACCCGTTTTAGTAATCCTCAGGAATTTGTCCAAAATAAAAGACATGGATTTAAACTTGTACCCAGAATTCAGGTTAACTAGGTAAAACTAGCATTAACAAAAGACAGTTGAGTAACCCCAAACTGCAACAGATGTATACAGAAATTTAAAGTGTCTTTAAAAGGACTTGGGGAGGAAGGACAATTATTTCACAACAGCCTTACTTCTATGAACTGTTACTACATTATGCTATCAAGAGTTCTGGTCTTTTTGCTATCAAGAGTTCAGATGAACAGGAGGTAAAAGTTCCATAAGGCAAAGCCCTCTTCTTGACAAAAAAAAAATTTTTTTTTTAATTTTTTTTAACTTAGTCATTAAAAGATTTTTTTCAGGGGCATGTGGGTGGCTCAGTCAGTTAACCATCCAACTCTTGATTTTAGCTCAGGTCATGATCTCACAAGTTCATGAGTCCATGAGCCCTGTGCTGACAGAGAGTGCTTGGGATTCTCTCTCTCCCTCTCTCTCTACCCCTCCCCCACTCATGCATACTTTCCCAAAATAAATAAAATTTTTTTAAAGTAATTTTCTATGAAAAACATTTACTCTACCAAACCAAGACTACCTAATTTCAGAAACCTCATTAAAGCACAACAATATATTAATAAAAGGATTTTATGCCAATGGACCTAGGTTATGTTTCTCATTGGGTTATATGGATCATCAAAAGTTCCTAAGGGGAGCCTGGCTGGCTCAGTCGATACAGCATGCAACTCTTGATCTCTGGATAGTGAGTTCAAGCCTTATGTTGGGCATAGAAATTACTTTTAAAAAAAAATAAACCCTCTTAAATAACTGTCCAATTAAATGAGAAAGCGAATGAACTATTTTCTAAGCATGTATAAGACAGGTAGTCTCAAGTATTTTTGAGATGTATCACAACTCTCAAAGTTATTTAAATTGTACCAAGGAAATGCTACAAATTCCCAAAGGTTCTAATCAATGCCTTATTTATTCTCCACTTGCTGCAACAAACCCACAATCCATCCTTTGCTCTGTTCCAGCCCTGGGAGGATGAGCCTGCAGAGATCACCACCTAGACTCCCCAGCTGGGTTCAAGCAATGCAAGCCAATGAACAAGACCGAAAAGAGGGAGGAGAGGTCAGGAACTTCCCCTCCCTCCCTCCCTGACAGTCAGGCCTGCCTTAAAGCCACAGTTCCCTGGGGCCCTCCTCCACAATTCCAGCTCTCAACTCTCAGCTCTGGTAATCTCTGGAGAATTAAGGGCTTCTCACCATTGCTATCCCCTGAGTGCTTCTTTCAAGCACCCCCACCCCACCCCACCAACCCCCCTCCACTTCTTGTTTGTTCTCTAACCTCGGTAATCTGTTCTTTTGTACCATCAAGGATAAAATCTCTTTCCTGCTAGGAGCTTGCCTGATGCAGTTAACAATACCAAGTCTGGTTAGTCCAAAATAGCACATTATCTAAAGAAATCCAATTTTAAAAGTTTAACAAGGTCTTAAGATATAACAAGGTCTTAATACAAGTAAGTACTACTTATTTGTAATATTGCTATTTCTATAATTGTTTAAAAATTAAATATAATCAGCTCACTTCCAAATGAAACTGGGTAAAAGCTGAAAAACTCATTGCAATTAAATTTAGGTGTGAAATTCAACACTGCACTGTCCTCCCAAGATAAATGCCTATAGACCACAAATAAGCTTAACAGGGGAAAAAAAATTGATGAAGGGATTCTGGTAACTGATATTTCACTTCCTTCTACCATACACTGTCTGGTTAATCGAAACAATTTTTTTTGTTGTTATTGTTAAAGCCCTCCCTAAGTACAAGATGAAGAAAAGTTTTAAACCAGTGGTTCTCAAATTTTGGTGTACAAGTAAATTCAACCAAGAAATTTGTCAAAATGCTAAGCCCAAGTTCCACCCACACCTTCCTGACAAGTGTTTCTACCAGTTCCCAGGTAATTCTGATGCACACCTAAATTTCAGAACTTCTTAAAACTGGCCAACTTCAAGATTCCACCCAAATCTCCAATACATTTTTTTCTCTTTGACTGAATATTTCACATTAAATATTGTCAAACAGGGGTGCCTGGGTGGCTCAGTCAGTTAAGCATCTGACTTCGGCTCAGGTGATGATCTTGCAGTTCATGGGTTCGAGCCCCGCGTCGGGCTCTGTGCTGACAGCCTGGAGCCTGGAGCCTACTTCAG
The DNA here is from genome assembly GCF_023721935.1 of Panthera uncia. Classification (NCBI taxonomy): domain Eukaryota; kingdom Metazoa; phylum Chordata; class Mammalia; order Carnivora; family Felidae; genus Panthera; species Panthera uncia. The sequence continues at coordinate 38,159,787 of NW_026057580.1, read as the reverse complement.
ATGCTGTGTCTCCGTCTCTCTCTACCTCTCCCCTACTCACTCTCTGTCTCTCAAAAATGAATAAACCTTAAAAAAAAATATTGCCAAACAAAAAAATTTTTAAAGCATAGTCACAATAATAATGCACACTAATTATATACCACTGTGAGATGTGTTTCACATGTATTATTATCTAATTTGGTTCTCACAAGAACCACACCAGGTAGGTAATATTGCCCCCATTTTACAGATAAGAAAACTGAAACCCAGAGAAACTAAGTAATCTGACCAAAGTAATGACCGGTAAAACCAGGATCACCTCTGGTCTGCCAGTCCCTCTTACCTATACACTGGACAAGCTAGTACTTGTACCTAAATGCAACTCTGGAGCCTCAGGACTGTCACAAAAAGGATTAAGCCTAAGGGCCAAGCAGTTAGACAATCAATAATCCTCCCTGTCCACTCCCTCCCCACAACAAGCTCTCCTGACTCCCCATCCCTCCTCACTCACCGAGGCCTTCCACTTACATGGTATGCTATCACATTGTGGTAGAACATCACAAATCTGTGTATATATCAGCACTCTTTCTACTCTTACCTACTGCATGCTAAGTATCTCCAAACTCCATTTCCACTGTGAGCCTGAGTAAATTTAACATCTCTGTGCCTCAGTTTCCCAGTCTATAAATTATGGGTCATAATACCAAGTGCACTAAGTAGTGATTAGCTGAGACAATGTACATAAAGTACTTGCTTGACATAGTATCTAACACATAGCAAAAGCAACAACTCAATAAACAATAGCTGCTAGTCCAACATATCAATCGTAGGTCCCATTTATTTTCTCCCAGCTTTGTTTCCTGAGACTGAGATAAAAAATGGAACATATGCTTACTTATCAGGAGTAGACGGGTAACAGTGTTTATAACTCAGTGTTACAATGCCAGGCATAAAATATTTCAGAGTAAATGAGTCTTTGAGTAGCCATCAAATTGTACTACTTGACAACTATTTCCCAACTTTAGGGTCAGGCCTGTTGATTACACACTAGTATGAAGAGTCTATAATTAACTTAATTCAAAACAACAATAAAATGTCACTCAGCACAGGGACTTGGTGTTAATTTATCACTGTATCACCAACACTTAGAACAGTGCCTGGCTCATAGCAGACACTCAAATATCTGTTAAGTGAACAAAGGCATAAAGGTACCAATGCAGACACACCTTAGCTCATTAGTGAATCTTTACAAAAAAACAAGCATAATTATCAAACCAGTATCAATGTGGCAAGTAATAAAAGTTATTTTCAAAATTCCCCCAGAATATTTTTCTCCTTTTTTTTAAGATGTGATACAAACACACACAAAAATCCAAGCAGGTAATGAAATAAACATATTTTTGTAAGTGTTCCATCCTGGGTTCTGTGTCCTAGAATTTAGTAGACAGTTCAAGTTTAGGTTGCTTCAACACTTCTGGATGCTACAAGGTCTCCATCTTATAACCATGTTTGTCTAGTTCAGGTTGTAACTGATTGGAGAAGTCATCCTCTACACTGTCATCATCCCAATTATCCTCCGAGACATGTGCATCTGAATCTTCGTCTTCACCTAAACCAGCCCACTCTTCCGCAGGGAACTCCTTGAACTCCTCATCCTCCTCCAAGAGACCCAAGCCTACAAGCTGCTTTTTCTCTGACACTGCGACCCTCCCCACGAAAAATCTCTCAGGCCCGGAAGAAAGTTGGAACTCTCACACTTCCTCACCGAAGCCACCCAAGCTGCTGCTGCATCTGAAGCCGGCCTTACCATAGAACTCTCCTTTCTTTCTTAAAACAGATGTGTGTCCTTTAAAAACTCTCCAACTAGAAAAGTTAATTACTAACCTCAGCTCCATGTGCTTGCTTCGGCAACACATATACTAACCTCAGCTCCATTAATCTACTAAAAATGCTGGGGCGCCTGGGTGGCTCAGTCGGTTAAGCGGCCGACTTCGGCTCAGGTCACGATCTCACGGTCTGTGAGTTCGAGCCCCGCGTCGGGCTCTGTGCTGACAGCTCAGAGCCTGGAGCCTGTTTTGGATTCTGTGTCTCCCTCTCTCTCTGCCCCTCCCCCATTCATGCTCTGTCTCTCTCTGTCTCAAAAATAAATAAACGTTAAAAAAAAAAAATGTTAAAGTAGTTCCATAATAATGCATCATGCTCATCTCCTGCTTTATATGAAGAAAGAAAAAAAAAAAAACAAACCTAGTAACCATTTAACAATTATCACTTTAGTGATGCTGACTTTTCAGAATTTCTGGAACCATTCAAACTGAAGCCACAAAATGAAGTCACCACTAAGAGGCTGACACCAACTAACACCTAAGAGATAAGAGAACTGTGATCTACTATGGGAATACACAGACAGAAGTTCCATTCTCAGCTATTCTTCTAGGCAGCCACCTATGTATCCTTCAACAAGTGCTTAATTTTTTTGTCCCCACTTTCTCATCTGCAGAGTAGGAGTAAGTTTATCATATCTACTTCAACAAGTTGTTTTAAGGACCAAATGTACACAAAATGATTTCCAAAACAATAAAGTGCCATACAAATGTAAGTTGTTAAATTTGATATAAACTTCAACAGATTTTAAATGGATGTTTCTATTTACCTTTCTTTTTATGTCTCTGCCACTCTTTGTATTTGCTAGATCCAAAGATCTGCCAGTACGCAGAAGAAACAGTTTCTGCCTAGCCAGGTTTCAAATATACTAGGCCCTCAGTAAATATTTGTTGAAAAGATGTTCATCCAGGGGCGCCTGGGTGGCTCAGTTGGTTAGGCATCTGACTTCAGCTTAGGTCATGAACTCACAGGTTTGTAAGTTCAGGCCCCGCATTGGGCTCTGTGCTGACAGCTCAGAGCCTGGAGCCTGCTTTGGATTCTGTGTCTCCCTCTCTCTGTGTTCCTCCCCCACTCACACTCCATCTCTCTCTCTCAAAAATAAATAAAGATTAAAAAAAAAAAAAGATATTCATTCACATATAAGAGAAATTTTAAAATTCTGCTATATGCAATACCATATCTTGTAAAGGTTAAGTAGCAGGTTACTTTCAAATAAAATAACAAGTGACGTAACTTATATAAAAGATGCCTGTGGTTTTCTCAAAAGCACCACCTTCCTTTGTGCACATTACTCAGCCTAGATATAAATATTCACCTATGTGAATATCACCCAAAGAATGTACTTCAATATTGTGGTTTCACTGGAGTTATGCTTTCTGCATTGAAAAAGACTTCCCTTCTCTTTAACACTAGCAAGATTTCTGAAGATGCCAGATTTTTTCTTCCAGTTTTACATTCTATGCTTCAGCATTTACAGGGAGAACTTTTGGTGGACTAGTGGTCACTTCTCAAACTACCAAGTCATTCTTACACTAAATAAGAAAAAAAGTTTAGGGGTGCCTGGGTGGCTCAGTCGGTTGAGCATCCGACTTTGACTCAGGTCATCATCTTGCGGTTCGGGAGTTTGAGCCCCGCGTCGGGCTCTGTGCTCACAGCTCAGAGCCTGGAGCCTGCTTCAGATTCTGTGTCCCCCTCTCTCTCCACCCTACCCCTGCTTGTGCTCTGTCTCTCTCTTTCAAAAATGAATGAAACTTTTTTTTTAAGTTTATTTTTGAAAACCAAACATGCAAAAATATTCCAACACTTACATTTTAAGATTATTAATAATGAATAGTCCACTAAATTTGTCAAATAAAAGCATAACTGTTTTAAATGGTAAACTTCCTGCGTCCTCTGAATATTATATAATGCCTCAAAAATCGAATTTAAGCTTATTTAATGTTAGTTCTTGATTATCTACACACACACACACACACACACACACACACACGGAGATGTGTTACAGATCATCCATTAATAATTTATATTAAGCCCTTGGATGATGGTTTTGTATTTACTGTTGAATATTAGTATCCTTGAGATGCAAAATTCCTAATAGTTCAAACCAAATAATGAAATATCTGTAAACACAGTCACCCAACTCAGCTGTCCTACCATTTTTCTTCTTTCTCATTTACCCAAATACAACTACATTCTTCTGTTGAAAGAACTCCTACTTTGCTACAAAAGATGGACTTTGCGTGCTCATTTTTGTCCTTTATATCTATTATAGTTTAAAGGACATTCCTGAAATAAACACAGGCCATAAAAAAATCGTCCTAACAGTACAGGTGACAATTTAATAATAATTTGAAAACAAGCCCCCAACACCAGGATTACACAGTTAATATCTGAAAGATAGCTACTGTATTTATGGGCAATGATCTTTCTCATTTGAAGAAAATATAAAGTTTTATCCTAAACAGGAACACTATACTATTCATTTTATAGACAATGAAAACCAGTGTTATTAATTCTAATTCCTATGAACCCATCAAAATAAAAAGTGCACAGTATGCATAATATTCTAGAATTTACATCAGAAATGATAAAGTGGGGTGCCTGGGTGGCTCCACTGGTTGAGTGACTCTTGATTTCAGCTCGGGTCATGATCCCACGATTGTGGGATCGAGCTGCATGTCAGGCTCCACACTGGGCCTGTTTAAGATTCTCTCTCTCTCTCCCTCTGCCCCTCTTCTCCCACTCACGCACATACTCTCTCTTTAAAAAAAAAAAAAAAAAAAAAAAAAAGGAAATGATAAAGCAACACATTACTGTTCAAAGTTGTCAACTTAAAAATGACAAAACAGAATTCAACATTAGTTCCAGAACCACATTCATGACCTATCTCATTCGCACTCCTGTGTGCTTTCTTCAAGTTACATTCTTTAACACAATACCAGTTCTGCAGGTTTATTTGAACGGTCTACCAAATGAACTGAGATCAAGGCAACCAGGTCCAATGGAAAGGACAGGGGTTTCATGGTCAGAAGACTTAGGTGTGAATGCAGACTTTGTTCATGTGAAGCTGTAAGACCTTGTACAAATATTTAATCCTCTAAGCTTAAATTTCCTCATGTGTAAGAGGACAAGACCACCAACCTTGAAAATTATTTTGTAAATCAAATCCCTTGGTTTGTGTTCTGATTATGGCAGATGCTTAATAAATGGGTGACTATCTTATACAACTAAACGGCCAGTTCACAAATTATTATAAAGTGCCTCATTAAGGGGATCACAAACTGTATGAGATTTATTAAAGCTGTAATACCTTTTTCAGATGAAAATGTTTTAATATACAGAAATGTTCAGAGGTTAGAAATCTTTTTAAAACTGACATTTTACATACCAAAGTAAAGCTTCAATGATCAACGGTGAAAATTAATTTTTTTTTATGTTTGCGGTACTTAGACTTATTCAAACCTCACATGCTCAAAAATCTTAAAACTCTATGAAAAAGGAACAGTACTTTAGAATCCAGAGACAGCCCAGTTATCTAAACAATGGGCTACATGATACACCACAGTCTCCAGGCAAAGTCACAACAGGATGAGAAAAGAGCCTTCAGCCACTCTCAGATTTCCTGCCCACTGTTATTTTAAAACTTGATCATATAAACATAAACAGAGGGGGAAAAAAATCCACTTCAAATGAGCTCCATGGGTTATGATTTATGATCTGTTTTTAATACCCTGAATTAATTTACATTAAATACTGCTATAGTTCATTACATTTTTCTTGCTCACATTTCTGGGCACTAATGAATAATATATGTATATTATAGTTTTATACAGTATATATTTAGAGTTTTTAATCATGATCATCTTTTCTTAAAGTCATTCATCATTTCTGTTACTCCCTCTTTAAAACTTAGTTTTGGAAAACAAAAATGTAACTCAAACTGGGAGAACGATAAATAGTATGTCACACAGAACATACAAACACAATGGGCAAATCTGCTTAAGACCAAAATGACTTCTGTTTACCACTGTGCATCTAATTCTGCACAACTTAAAATACTCAAAACGAGCTGGATATTTAAAAGTCAATGAGTTATTTTGAACGGTTGCATTGTTTCAAGCTCTGGCTACAGCCCAATTTGTAATGTTTCTAAAATTAATGATAAAAAACACCAATGTAATTTTTTCACTAAACAATTTCCAATTGTAAAAACACAGCCCAAGATACCCATGAAGTTTAGTTAATTTGTACAGATATGCCGTTTTGCTGCCAACCTTTGTACCGTGACCATTACCAGCCCAAGTTCAAGATTCACATTTTACGGTGTGAACAGTGTCAACTGAATCTTAAGAATTTTTAAAACTCTCAAACCCTGACTATATTTAGATACATTGGATCTACACCACCAGAGCATAACACCAAATGAAATTTTTATTTAGCATGTACAGCAATCTGTGAAGTTGAAATAGTGTTCCTAGTTGTTCACTAATATCTGCAGCTTAGGATACAAGCATTCCTCCACCGCAACTTTATACCAGAAAAAGCGTCACTTGTTTTCTTAAATTGTATAGAAACAGTATTTCTGACACGGGTGTTCTAGTAACAACCCTACCAAATTATTTCCTACTTAAAATCCCAGATTTTGAGCATTTTAATGGTTTTAAGGGGCTTTTGAACGTTAACAAATATAAAAAACTCTTGTTCAGTAGTACGCATATAAATTAACATACTCAAAATACTGGACAACTTAAAAACTAAAACCACAGCTTTAGACAGTCCCAACCTGGTCTCCTACCTGGTTAAACTATTAATTTAATATTGGCTGGCACCTGATCCTCGTATCTCAGAACAAACGTCTCCATTCCTACACTGGATTTTAAGCTTGTTGACTTAAGAGAAAATTATCACGGAGTGTCCAAGTCAGAATGGGACACCTAGTGCCCTGCTTCTACCTGGGAGCTAGAGAAGATACACAAAGGTATCCTGGTGACGATAAACCCATGAAAGGAGACTCTCATTGTCCTGTGGAAATGAGAACCAGCCCTGGCACTACTGTGAGTCGCCGCCGCCGCCGCCCGGGCCCACCCATCACCTGCTTCACCCACACGCGTCCTCGGGAGGTGAAACCAGCCGTCGTTCCCCGGGCTGCCCGAGGAGGCCCCGAAGCAGGGCCCGCCAGGGGAAGCGAGGCCCTGACGCTGACGCCCCGAAGCAGGGGCTCAGGGTCACTCACCGGTGCGGACGCGAAGGCAGGTGCGCGGCGGCGAGGCTACCTGTGGCCGGTGAGGTGAAGGGCGGGGTGGGAGGTGATGAAGTTGACCGAAAAGGCCGACGACGTGAACGAGTTCAGAGTCGCGGTGGCGGCGGCGGCGGCGACAGGGCGGCGGCGGCGACCGGGCTCCGGCTCGCTTCCTGCTCGGACAGATCCCGGGTCCGTCTCCGCCCGCCGGCCGGCGCCCCGCCGAGTCCCCGGCCCCAGCGCGCGCACGTCACGGCTACGGAGCGCCCGAGGGGGCGGGGGCGCTGCGAGCCGGGGCGGGCCGACCGGGAGCGCGAGCGCACGAACGCGCGCTCCGAGAGGGGGCGCTGGGCGCCCGCGGCCGCCCCGCCCCTCCGCTCGCCCCCCGAGGGCAGCGCAAAGCCTCCAGGGCTGAGGTGGGCGTCCCAGGGCGCCGGAAGGGGCTGCGGCGGAGCTAGCTTTCTATCCCTGTTCGTCCCGCTGCGACCCCGCCTTCTTCGCCGTGGGGGCAAAGCAAGTTCTCTCCGGTCTGGATGCGGTGACTGCGCAGTCTGGCAACAGCAAGAATCAGTTCAAGGAGAAAGTTGTTCAGGGCTGGGGGCTAGGACGCCGCGTTTCGCTAGAGGGAAGGCGGGAACAACACAACGTTGTTGCGAAGGGAAGATCACTGCTGCAAACTAGGCTCCAGTCTGAGTTGGCTTGGGCTGGGCTGCGCTACGGAAGGAGCAACCTTGCTGTTCTCCTTTGGGTAGCAGAGGGTCTGAGATGGAAATTTTGCGTTTCTCCGGCCCCCGCCACTGCCGTCACATGTATCTATTAGAACACGATATTCTTTTTCGCTTAAATTATACTGTTTTTATAAGTAACATACTTGTGAATCATATTTGAATATTAAATATGAAGTTCCTATGCAAAACGGAATTATGAAAACATACACCGTCTTCACAACGAAAGAAGCTTAAGAAAATGAAATGGTAATTGACTGTAATGCTAAATATCTCCAATGAAAAAAGAGTACTTACATATGAGAATTACATTTTTTTCCTCAACATTTCTGTGTAGCAACTAGGAAACTTAAGGAAATCGACACGATTTTGATAAGAGACAAGTTTCAAATACTAAATTTTTCTACAGTTCTTTTGGTGGAAAAACTAAATTATGATGAGATATTTTAGCATACGACTAAAACAAGAAAATATTAGGAATAAAATAGGGAAGTAAGAAAGAGGAAGAGAAACCAAGAAAGGAAATAATTTACAGCAACCTCAGAAATTCAATTCCAGATTGCCAAGAAGTAGGTCTTAAGTATATAAAACTAGATTTCAAAACAATTGGAGAAAAGAGAGAGAAACAAGAACAAGAAGGAGAGAGTAATTTCAGTTCACTGCTTTGACTTCATTTTGGATTTAAGATTATAAGGCTTTGGCACACCAATAGAAGCTGATACAGTTTATTGTGAGTAATGACTTGTGTTTGTTTTTTTTTTTTTTCCTCTCTCTCTCTCTCTCTCCTTTTCCCCCACTTCCAAACCATCACGGAGTCCCTTTGCCCAAGCTCCATATCTCTCAAATGTATCCAGTTCTTCCTTGTAGCTACTACCATTATCTCCTTTCAAGTCACCATCATTTCAGATCTTGCATATTGCTTTAGCCACCTAACCATTTAACCATGCTGTGATCCTGTCCCCATCTAATCCAGTCTCTACAATGCCACCAGGTTTCTATTTTATAAAAGACTATGTACTCCTCTTTCTAAACTCCTATAGTCACACTCTACTACCCTTAGTATAAATCCACATGACTTAGGATGTCTTCTGTGATCCTTCTTATGTTTTTGTTTAGCTAGCACAGTGGGGATTTTTCTTGCCTTTTTTCTTAATTGAATTTTAATGCCTCTTCATTGTTCCTCGGTTCATCACTATCCTAGACCCCATTAAAGCTGTCCTAAACCAGGCTTCTTCACACGGTTACCTGCTTGTCTTTTGAACCGCTTGCATTTTGGACCACTGTCTTAGCCCTGCTTACCTGTCCAATCTCCTTTCTGCCCACTGTCTTTCTCCATTTCTTGTACTTTACATTCAAGCCATTTTGAAGTGATAGTGTGCTCAGAAAAGACAGTTACACTATTTATGACATTGGAGTGTTGCCAGGATAAATCCAATGAATCATTTAGAACAAAAAGTATTTGTCCCCTCTAACTTTTTCTGGGGTGCCTGGCTGACTCAGTCAGAAGAACATGCAGCTCCTGATCTCAGGGTCATGAGTTCAAGCCCCACATTGGGTCTAGAGATTATTTAAATAAATAAACTTAAAAAGAAGAAGACGTTTTTCCTAACTCCCTTATCCAAAGCTTCAGTGCAATTTGGTGGTCATTTTCATCTCAGAACGCATTGCACGTATCTCTTCCAACACTTATTTTACTAGTGATACTTTGCTTATAAGTATCCCCAACTGAACTGTAAGCTCTTTGGGGGACGAGTAGGCAGACAACAAGCTCCTTGTTTGCCTTTGATTCCATAGTGTCAAGTAGGTTGGTGTTCACATGGTTCTTACCCATTAAACAGTGCCTATGATGGTGATGATGATGATGATGATATGATTGAATAAATGAGACAGCAAGAGAGTTGAAAGTTCTAGGAAACTGCATTTACTGTCTTTAGAATGGTGGATATAAGTGTGTCATATTTGCTACCCAAACTAATCTTAACAATTTATTTCATACTTGTAAGCTTTTCAACTTTGCTCTCACCCATTACATATTTATGAAACTCTTCCCTGAGTCTCCTTGTGCTACTACTCCAGGGATTCCTGAACTGAGATCCATAGATCCCCCATCAAAGATGGGGGCTTCAAGAACCTCTATGAAACCATTTGCAAAATTTTGTGGGGTTTTTTTCATTTTTTTTCATGTTTATTACTTTTGAAGGAGAGAGAGAGAGAGCAGGGGAGGGGAGGAAAGGGGCAGAGAGAGAGGGAAACACAGAATCCGAAGCAGGCTCCAGGCTCCAAGCTCTCAGCACAGAGCCTGACATGGGGCTCGAACTCACGAACAGTGAGATCATGACCTGAGCCGAAGTCAGACGCTTAACCGACTGAGCCACCCAGGTGCCTATGTTTTTTTGTTGTTGTTATTTGGGTTTTTTTTCATTTTTATAGGAATCAATATCATATGTATTTAAAGGGTCTCTATACCCTCTCTGATTAATATCCACTTTATCAGCTTCAACTACATCTGTGTTGCCAATTCCTAAATTAAGTCAGGCCAGACACCCCACACAGACTCCTTCTCTTTCCCCTCCCATCTGCTTCAAGAAATTCCCCTGCCAGTATGCCATATTATAATTACGATTTTAACAGCCACTGGTCTCAAATGTGGTTACTAAGTCACTCAGTACTCCTTCCCTTTCTTACTCCTAGTTTTGGAGTCACTGAAATTCGGTTCATTCTATGTCATGATAATTTTATTTCTAAGTTGATGTCTTTCTCTCCATCTTGCTTTGGAACAGGCCATCCTCTTCTTTTATCTGAACTCTTGATATTGCCTCTGCTCATTCTAGTCCATTCCCTCATCACTCTTAGTTACCCCTCCTCTTGAATTGGATTATGTCGTCTCCTCTACCAAAATCTGATGACTTTCAGATCAGTTAAAACTCATTTATATGATACATAGAACCCTTCACAATCCTGAACTTACCCTAGTCATAGGAATTCAAGCATGCCAGACCCTTTCATAATGCTCCTGTCATCAAAACTCAGTCTGTTATTTCCTCTGTCCTGACTCTGGCAGAATTTGTATTTCTTTTCTCTATTTTCCAGAGCACCCACTTCATACCTATATTGTAGCACTTATTAAGTGGTATTATCATTATGTTTTTATATTTGTTTCCCTCTAACAAGTCTCCAAAATACTGAGCTTTTTAATTAGAAATTTCGCCCTACTATTTTTTTTATTCCTGGAGATTAGCATAATGCCTGCCTCGTTAACATAATAATGACAATGCTGGAATGTATTGAATGCTTGCTATGTGCTAGCACTATACTAAGCACTTTACATAGATTATCCCACTAAATTCTCACAGCTCTGTGGGGTAGGACCATGAGGATTTGCTTTTTTTGCCTGCCTAGCTTCTGAATTGCCATCCTGGAGCAGGACCCACCTCATACTTTGGAAACGGAGTTTTGGCCAAAGTCCTTCTCCCCATTATCTGGCAACTAAGGCATACCATAGTGGTGGTATGGGACCTAGGGTTAACTCAATTGGATGCTCTCACCTGAAACTTGACATCTGGACAAAGTGATGCAAAGATACATAGATAGAGATAATTCACAGTGGTGTAGATAATTGTGGCAACCTAGGTCTGGTCGTGTCAGTGCCAACAGTGACATCCTAAATGGATGGCCCTGCACATTTTACACACCATTTCTCCATCATCACCAGTGATTGTGTGAGCTACGTGATACTTGTGCAATACATTCTCCTGAATGAGTTAGCCAGAGTTTGTTTCTGTTGCTTTCAACCAAAAGCCCCAATTAATACAGAAAAGTTCTATCATTATCCCTATCTCACAAAAAGGAATAAGTAGGTGCTCAAGTGCTTATTGAATCACTAAGTGAGATATTTGCAACACTCTCACTTCTAAAAGAAATTTTTATCATTGCCTCAGGTTTTAGTATGTTTGCACTAATGGTAATCATCTGGGATTTATAGGGAAATAAATTACAGAAAAAAAGCGGATCCTGAAAGAGAGCATCTTAAGATTTTTTTCCTTAGCATATATCTAAGCCCATCCTCATACACCATCAACATCTGCATCTCCCATACTTTATCATGAAAAACTCTTGCTTAATGTAATCACTGTAAAATCATAAGTGATTTTGTTAAAAAATTGAACGAAGTTTTAAACATCATTCCTGGGACGCCTGAGTGGCTCAGTTGGTTGAGTGTTTGACTCTTGATTTCAGCTCAGGTCATGATCCTAGGGTTATAGGATCAAGCCCAGTGTTGGGCTCTGTGCTGAGCGTGGAGCCTGCTTGGAATTCTCTCTCTCTCTCTCTCTCTCTCTCTCTCTCTCTCCCTCCCTCGCCCCTCCCCCCTGCTTGCTTGCTCTCTGTCTCTGTCTCAAATTAAAAAAATAATAAAATAAACATCATTTCCTGAATGAAAGTAGCCTAATATAGTTTAGAAATATTTTCAATATAAAAGACTAAAAGCTGAAATGTCATTTATCAGTAGTTACTTGAAACATTTTTTTAACAAGTTCACAATTTTTTATCAGTGTCCTAGAAATTTCTTTAACTATAGTTTCCTTTATTTAAATTCCCAGGTAGTTTTTCCTGAATTGTTCTAGTAGCATTATAATTAAAACTGAAACAAAAGCACAACTGTGACCAAAGATCTGCACCTCAGACTTTTGAACTGTCAAATATCTTCAAAACAATTTTCCAGGGGTGCCTAACTGCCTCAGTCAGTAGAGCACAAAACTCTTGATCTTAGGGTTTTAAGTTGGAGCCCACATTGGGTGTAGAGATTACTTAAAAATAAAATCTTTAAAAAAAAAAAAAAAGCTTCCATGTAATTTGCCATATCCGGTGATCTTCAGCTCAATTGCAGTAATTTAAAAAGGGACAGAGAAGAGTCAATTATTTTTTTCAGACTTAAATGGGTCAAATATAGTTTAACCACATTATAGAAATTAAAAGAAAGCAAATGAGTGAAGGCCATTCTGGGCGTGCAGAATTATGTTAAAACTTACTTAACATGAAGTAAGTAGTGTGCGAAGGAAATAGGTTCCAGGCCTAGCTGTCCAGGCTTGTGACCTGTGTAAGTCACTTAATCTCACTGAGACTCAATTTACTCATCAATAAAATAGCTTTGATAATAATACCTCCTGCTCAGGGAAAGTACTAAATAAAACAATACAAAACTGAAAGAATTTTGTAAACTAAAAAGAGGCTTACAAAAATCCTGTAAATCCCATGAACAAGTGATGTAAACAAATAGACTTAAAAGAATACATTCATATGTAATTTTGAATTTGTTACATGCTAGAAAAGTTTATAAATATATTTGAGCAAAAAAACAATCTTTAAAAATAAAACCAATGCTAAATCTTTTTTGAAATTACCTATATTTTAAACAGGTTAATATGAGAAGTCAATTATAGAATTTATTTTTGTATTCAGTTTTGATGAAATCTGAATGTTAAAAAATGCATAGAAACTTATATAAAACATATAACTTCTAAAAATTTTCCTAGTAAACACTAGTCTTCCTGCTATAGTTTAGGAATATAATGAGAAAAGCAGTTGAATATTTTTCTTGCATTTTATAAATAAATGATTACACTTGAATTTATGGATATTATTTAATGTTAAAAATCAAAGGAAGGGGTGCATGGGTGGCTCAGTCGGTTAAGCATCTGTCTCTTGATTTCAACTCAGGTCATGATCTCGTGTTTCGTGAATTCAAGCCCTGCCTCTTCAGGCTCCACACTGACAGTGCAGAGCCTGCTTAGGATTCTCTCTCTCTCTCTCTCTCTCTCTCTCTCTCTCTCTCTTTCTGTTTCTCTCCCTCTCCCCCCCCCCCACTCACGCTAGCTCTCTTTCTCTCCCAAATAAATAAATAAACTTTTTAAAAATATCAAATGTGCAATTTAAAGTTGCTTTGAGAAAGTAGAAGAATTAGATTGAATTACATTTTAAGACAGGAAACCATAAATATATATTTTATAAAAAGATGATCTGCGTAAAGAATTCAGTGTCACAATTCAAAAAGATCCATTCTCCATAGCCTACTAGTTCAGAAAATACACCAAAAAATAAGTGGTATTTAAAATCTGCAAAATTATATTTTTATAAATCCCTAATGGGCTACAAGTTAAAGTTCATCATTCTTGGTGATTGGTTGGTTGGTTCTTATTGAGATATTATCATAAATATGATTTAACCCTCAGATTGGATTTAATGCCCACTGAAGTATTTTGTGCAGATCTCTATGTCATCATACTTCAAATTTTATTAGTTGTTTTATTTACATGTCTGTGAGCTCACTGAGATCTTACCTGTCTTTGGACATCCAGAACCAACTGGGGCATAAAAAGCATGCACTTGTTTCAGTGTTGGTGGAATGGAACTGAGCTGAATGAACTTGAGCTCTAGCAGGTCTTTATTCTTGAGAGTGGAGGTCCTTTAGAAATGAGTTTCTTAAGACGTTTCAGAACTTTGTCATAGGAAGGAAGGGCTTTGCCCAATTCTCCATGGGAACATAGAATTTAAATTTAAATCACTATTTCATTAGCGATCCAATTTTTTTCAGCATTTATGAAGATTTTGTATATACATTTTATCTCATTTTTCTAAAAAGTGCATTTTCACAATATTTATTTTCACCAGTTATCCTTCAGTTTCATATGTGTTGAACATTCTGTCATGTTGATATCTTATAAAAATATAAAAATGAGAATAAATTATAACTTCTCTAAAGGTTATGAATGAAATATTCAAACTTGATACTATATATTATAGAATTAACTATTATGTAATATTTAAAAACAGCAAAGCTTTGGTGTGGGGTGTCCTATTTAAATCAGTGATATACAACAGTCTTCTGAAAAAAAATGCTTGTTAAATAAATGAAAAGATTGGTAGTGGCTGTTTTCTTGCCTTAAAAATAGCAGTTTCTTGAAATAGATCAAGGAAGTATCAAGTAGTCACTGACCAGGAAGTGTCTTAATTTGTCAGAGTTAAATATTATCCTACAGTTAATAATAAACATAAGTTTGAAGAGAACAAAGCATTAAATGGATTCACAGAGTAATAACTTGTGTTCATTCACATAGGCTTTACTGAGTTTTACTAGATGATGATTATATTAGTCAGGCTTTGCTGTGTAGCCAACCAAATCTCAATGGCATTTAACAAAAAGAATTCATTTTTCTCCTGAGCAAGTGTAGTGTAGAAGGTCTCCTGGGACAGCTCCAATTCAGGCTGCTGACCAATTCAGCTCTGTTCTAGTGTCTCATTCTGGGGCTCAAGATGTAGGCCCAGTGGCTACCTGGGGTATATACTCTCCTTGTGTCAGAGGTCAGAAACATACTGTGTCTCTTAAAGTGTGGGCTCAGAATTGGCACACTGCTACCTCTGTCCACATTCTATTGGCCAGAGAAAGTCAGATGACCAAGCCCCCGCATCAATGGGGCAGGATGAGTAGTCTTATCCTGAATGTGAAGGCAATGAATGTTTGCTGAACAATAATCTAACCTAATTTATCCTATTTATTAATTATTCAAAATGATGTGTTATAAAGGGTTGGAAGATTAAGAAGAGGCATGTGGCAGGCTTCTGAGATACTGATATAATGTACTGGTAATATTGTATTTTTTACCTGGGTGGTGATTACAGAGATGGGTTCACTTGGCTATACACTCATTGAGCTATACATTCATTAATGAATTGTGAATTTTTCTGTAAGTATGATATACTTCAAATAGAAGCTTACATTAAAAAAATTAAACATTTTCAGTATTTTTTTAGATTTCTGAATTTTTGGTTACCTTCTCTTAGAAAAGTCATGAATGACATGATTCTTGGATAGAAAAGTCCTTTTTAAAAAAAACTGGTGTGAGATGAGGCACTGGATAGCTCAAATGGTAGAGCATACAATTCTTGATCTTGGGGTCATGAGTTCAAGCCCCTTATTTGGAGTAAAGGTTTACTTAAAAAAATTGCTGTGAGAAAGCTTGTGTCTTCCCCCAAAAATGATATGTATTCCTAAGATTAAATATTATATTTGCTTATATTTTAATAATGTGACAATAACCAGGCTAAGTTAATTCAAGCAAATTAATAAAAATATCTAAGGTCATTTCTGGATACAATCAAAAATTTTAATTCTGTGGGGTGCCTCGCTGGTTCAGTCAGAAGAACATGTGACTCAAGGGGCAGCTGGGTGGCTCTGTCGGTTAAGCGTCTGACTTCAGCTCAGGTCATGATCTCACAGTTGGTGAGTTCGAGCCCCACATCAGGCTCTGTGCTGACAGCCCAGAGCCTGGAACTTGTTTCAGAATCTGTATCTCCCTCTCTTTCTGCCCCTCCCCTGCTCACACTCTGTCTCCCTCTGTCTCTCAACAATAAATAAATGTTAAAAAAACAACAGCATCCTACTCTTGATCTCAGGGTTGTGAGTTTGAGCCCCACGTTTGGGTGTAGAGATTACTTAAATAAATAAAACTTTTAAAAATTGTAATTTGCCTTTTGGATATGTAAAAACAAGTGTAGATAAGTGTATTAGTTATTGCCAATTTGATCACGCCAATAATTACATGAACAGAATTAGAAAACAGTCTGCCTCAACATATACCCTCCAAAGTTTCCAAAGTTCAGTATTATCTTCTAATAAGTATGATACATTTTTAAACCAAAAAATTAGGAATTAAAACATAGTTGTTTTTTTTTTCTAAGTTTATTTACTTATTTAATTAATCTCTTTAACCAGCATGGGGCTTGAACTCATGACCCTGAAATCAAGAGTCCCATGCTCTTCTGACTGAGCCAGCCAGGTAACCCCAAAAAGTAGTTTTCATAATTCATACATCAAGTGTAATAAATATATCCAAATTGTCATTAGATAAAATTTTACTTTTGCATTTAAATCTTTGGAGCATATAAGACTAAAACCTTAGTGTTATTCAAACTGTGGATGATATTATCAATGTAGTGGATTTTAAGGAGCATTTAAAAAACTTTTTCAATGTTTTATTTGTTTTTGAGAGAGAGAGAGAGAGTGCAAGCTGGGGAGGAGCAGAGAGAGAGGGAGACACAGAATCCAAAGCAGGCTCCAGGCTCTGAGCTGTCAGCACAGAGGCCAATGTGGGGCTCAAACCCATGAACCGCAAGATCATGACCTGAGCTGAAGTTGGACACTTAACTAAGCCACCCAGGCACCCCAGGTGCACTTTTTTTTAAAAAGACTAAAACAGGGGCACTTGGATGTTGAGCGTCTGACTTCAGCTCAGGTTATGATCTCACAGTTAGTTCAAGCCCCACATCTGGCTCGCTGTTGTCAGCACAGAGCCCACTTTGGATCCTCTCTGCTCCTCCCCTGCTCAAGATCTCTCAAAAACAAACATTGGGGAAAAAAGGACTAAAACAAATTATCAGAGTGTATCTTTTTAGAAAGTATAAGAATGGTTTCTGGGGCACCTGGCTGGCCCAGTCAGTAGAGCATGCAACTCTTTATCTTGGGGTCTTGAGTTCAAGCCCCACAGCAGGTGTAGAGATTACTTTTAAAAAGTTTGTTTCCTGGGGCACCTGTGTGGTTCAGTCCATTGAGCATCCGACTTCACCTCAAGTCATGACTTCGTGGTTCATGGGTTCGAGCCCCACATCGGGCTCTGTGCTGACAGCTTGGAGCCTGGAGCCTGCTTCGGATTCTGTGTTTCCCTCTCTGCCCCTCCTCTGCTCAAGCTCTGTCTCTCAAAAATAAAAACAATAAAAACTTAGAAAAGGTTTGTTTCCTGAAACTTTGTAGATGTGTGTGTGGGGGGGGGGGGGGGGGAAGGAGAGAGAGGAGAGAAAGGCAGGCAGGGAGCAGGGAGGGGTAGAGGAGTTAGAGAGAAAGAAGGAGGCTATATAGGACTGGATTTTGTATATGGGCAAAATCTAAAATATACATATCAATGAAGTCACTGTCAAAAAGTCTGACAATGAAAAGTCTAACAGCCATTGCTTATCCAAGAAAGAATGGAGTCTCCAATCGTGAACCTAGTTTTGCCCTGGGTTTTTTAGGTTACTTGAATACTTGAGGAAGTCATGCCCAGTGCTATGTCTACAGAATAAGTTCTCCCCAGGATTTCTGTGGTTATCCTATTTGTAGCCAAGTCTCTAATGATTTAATGAAAAAACAACTAAAGGACAGTTGTAATATGCTAATTAGTACTTCAAATAGTGCTGATGACAAGCAGCAATTTATTCTAAAGCCCACAACCTAAATGAACAGCTGGTAGAGGCATGGTAACAATGAACGATTGGGTTACTAGTTTAATTCAGTATTTGCTGTGTTCACCCTTTGTGTGGTATTGGTGTCTCTCTTGCATGTGGTCTCTTCTGTCTTGCTCTGCTTCAGTCTCTTTGAACACATCTCATTTTATTGTTTTCCTCTCCAGATTCATAGTGATTTTGTTACAGTGGTTTTGTCATACATTCTGGTATTTCTTTTCCTGGCCCCTCTCAGGCATTTTTCCTTTTATGTAAGCTTTGAGATTTTAAATATAAAACAATAACACTACTGGTATTATATAAAACTGAATTATAGCTATATAATATTAGAAAGGAATTGATGTTTTTATAGTATTATGCCATCCCATCTAAAAACGTGGTTCTTCATTATCCATTCCTGCATGTCTTATTTATGGCCATCAATGAAATTGTATAGCTTTTTCATTCAAAGCATATGCTTTTTTATTAAATTTGTTTCTAAGTATTTTATTGTTATTAGTCATTATTGTGAATAATTTTACCCCAATTTCTTTTCTAGATTCTCATTGTGTATTTATCCAAACAGTGTATCAAATTAAAAAAAAAAATGTTATCTAAGTTTTCTAGTTATATAATCACCTACTCAACAGAAAACATCCATCTCTTATTTTCCAAAGTTTATACCAGTTATTTCATTTTCTTGTCTTAGTACATCTCCTGTAAGTGCAAAAACAATGTTGAGTAGCATGAAAGCCTATCTAGTTCTTGATATTAACTGGTTGTGTTTCACCATTTAATATATTTTGTTACTAGGAATTATAGCCTATATTATAACAGATTTCTCTATTCTCAAATATTGTGTTATGAAAAACTAAATTTTTTATATGATCATATAAATTTCCTCCTTTAATCTTTGACATAACAATTAAATTGATACATTTTCTGATGTTGAACACCCTTGAACTTGGTTATCACTTATTTGCTATGGATTCTAATTGCCAATTTAATCTATTTATCAATTTATCTATCTATTTATTTATGAGCAAGCATGAGCAGAGGAGGTAAGATTTTATTTTTAAGTAATCTCTATACCCAACATGGGACTCGAAATCACAACCCTAAGATCGAGAGTCATATGCTCCACCAACAGAGCCAGCCAGGCGCCCTTGTTCCTAATTTTTTAATGTGAACTTTGATTTCCTTTATTTTTCATTTTTGGATTTAATAATGAAGGTGTTTATAAACTTCCTTTGGCTCTAGCTTTCACTAAGTCTTAGAGTTATTAGGTATAATTAAGTAATCAGTAGACCAATTAAAGAAACAAATTGAAATTTCAGAAATATTAGTAATATCATGAATTAACATATGACAAGATGGAAATTCACTCTAATGTCAAAGTGTTTTTATTTATTTATTTTAAAAAAATTTTTAACATTTATTTATTGTTGAGAGACAGACACACAGAGCGTCAGCTGGGGAAGCATAGAAGAGAGGGGGAGACACAGAATCTGAAGTAGGCTCCAGACTCAGCTGTCAGCACAGAGCTGGACATGGGGCTCGAATTCACAAACTGGGAGATCATGACCTGAGCCAAAGTCGGTTGCTTAACCAACTGAGCAACCCAGGTGCCCCAATGTCAAAGTGTTTTTAATAAATGATATTGACATAAATGACTATCTTGAGGAAAATAAAATTCAAGAATATAATGTGTATCTTTTTTTTTAATGTTTATTTTTGAGAGAGAGAGAGAACGTGAGTGGGGGAGGAACAGAGAGAGAGGGAGACAGAGAATCTGAAGCAGGCTCCAGGCTCCAAGCTGTCAGCACAGAGCCTGACGCAGGGCTTGAACCACGAACAGTGAGATCATGACCTGAGCTGAAGTAGGATGCTTAACCAACTGAGCCACCCAGGTGCCCCTATAACATGTATCTTTTGCATTATACAGAAATAAATCCCACAGTTTTATTATTTGAATTGAAAAAAAAAAGTCTTGTGAGAAATATGTGTGTATATGTACTGTCATGAGTCGAGAAGGAGCTGGTTATCCAAGATTGAAAACTCAGAAAATACATAAAAATAAAAATTTTGGTATGAAAAATATACCAAAAAGTCTTCAAACACAATGGATTATGAAAAGATACATGTATAACATAGATGACAATGTAATATGCAGAAGGCTTAGGTATTAATTGAGAAAAATAAGATTACTACTACTCTAAAGGAAAAATGGACAAATGACAGGCATAGCCACCACAAAAAAAAAAAAAAAAAAAAAAAAAAGCTCAGATTTAAACCAGAGATCTGGGAAATACAAATCAAAGTAATAACGAAAACAGCTTTATATGCACAAGGCTTGCAAAATTAAAGAGAGCTATAATACCTATTGCTGTTGGGGATGCAGCAAAAAATTGTATTTTAAAAAGTTGCTGGGGAAAATGTAAATTCTTACATCTCTTTGGAAAACAAGCTAATAATACCCATAGAAATTAAAAATACATATTATTTTTGACCCAGAAATCCCTAAGAATATATTTCAAAGAAATAAAACTACTAGTGTATAAATAAATAAAAACAGGAAAATATATTACATGCTCATAGTTGCAGAAAACTAGAAACTAAAGTGAATGCCCATTTAGTAGTGTGAATGTCACTTCAGCTGCTAAAAAAATATGTCCCACTCTGGAAATACAGTAGGAGTGAACTCCGTTGTTCCTTTTGAAATTAGGAGTGTCATCTAACTAGCTTTGGCAGTGCAGTGTGAGTGTGATGTGCCACTTCTGCATAGAAGCTTTAAGAGTCAATGTGCTTGCTACTCACCAGGTTCTAGTTCCACTCTGTAGTGCAATGGAAACTTGTATCAATCTACCCAGACTGGTAGCTGAGTAATTGATGAACAGAAATCTCCTGCCTTCTCGTTTGGGCATGTGGCATAACCGAAGCAAAAACTTTTTTGGGAGAGTAAGCCACCAAGATTTTGGAATCATTATTATAGCGTTAACCAAGTCTATCAGGACTGATAGTGTAAGGGGATAGATAAATAAATAATGGTCCATTATAGAACTGACTTTGACTTTGATTATATTAGATAGCTTGGATAGATTGTCACAAGATGCTGCTGACACAAAAGAAAGATACTGAAAAATGTTTATATTATTATCCCAGTTTTTATAAGGAAACAGTACATCTTTATACATGTATTACTATATGTAGAGATTATATGAATATGGGGGAAAATATGAAAGCATACAAAGTTGTTAAAATAGGTTAAAAAGGAAAGATAAATCCAGACTAAATTAAAGAAGAGCAAAGCTATGTGGTGTGATCACATGCCTCAGTTATTCACATTTAATTGTTATTACAAATAATGTTATTATGGAGTAGATATGATCAAGTAATTTCACACAGTATCTCATTGACTCCAAGATGCTTTGATGCTTGGAGCTCTGTCAGTCTTGCCTACATCAAGAAGTTTTCACACACCTAACTGAAGAAACTACCAAGAAGAAATACATCATTTGTTTTTCTTTGAGAAACATTTGTTTCTCAAAAGTATGGTCTTGCCAGGAACTTGGAAATGCAAACTTACAGGCCCCACTGAAAACAATCCTGAATCAGAAACTAGGGATGGAGCCCAGTAACGTCTTTTATCAAGCCTTTCAGGTGATTCTGATGCAAACTTGTCCCTTACTTGGTAAAATGTAGCTTTAATTCACAGGTTAATGTGTTTTTTTTTTTCAAATTCCATCTTAGAAATAAGGTAAGTTATCATTTTATTTTAACAGTGTCCTCTCTGCTAATTCCATTTTGCAAATGTGTTTCTTACTTTAAATATAAATTCCTAATGACCAGAACTGACTTTGTTTTCTTTTCCATCTAGGAGGTCATACCATTACAAACTTTCCTTGAGATCAGGTGTCCACCTTAAGCCCAAATTAGCTGAGACAGAAGAAAAGGGAATTGAAGAAAAGAAGAAATTAAAAAAAAAAAAAAAAAAAAAAAAAAAAGCATAGCTATGTTACAGGTGCTTTGGGTAATTTCTCTATTAAGTGTGTTTGGAAATTTCAGGAAACAATTGACCTAGTAAAATTGTTTTAATTTTACATTGATCAAGTATTTTTACTTTTAAGACAATTGAATATTAATACTTTATGCCAATTTTATACTTTCTTTTATATTTTTTAAATATAGCACTCTGGTGTTTAAAAGGTTTTTAATGTTGTTTTCTTTGGTAGTTTCACATGTTTTGTAAATTTTAAAACCCAACTTTCTGGGGCGTCTAGGTGGCTCAATCAGTTAAGTTTACCCACTTCAGTTCAGGTCAAGATCTCATGGTTTGTGAGTTCAAGCCCCACTCGGGCTCTGTGCTGACAGCTCAGAGCCTGGAACCTGCTTTGGATTTTGTGTCTCCCTCTCTCTGCCCCTCCCCTGCTCGTGCTCTGTCTCTCGCCCTCTCTTAAAAATAAACAAACATGAAAAAAATTTTTTTGAATAAAAAATAAAGTTTCTGTCAGTGATGTCTTCACCCAACCATTTTCTGCCCATTTTCCAGTTGTACATAGGATTTATATATTTTTTCAAACCTGCACTTTAAACATTACTTAATTTAGGGTTTTTATTTTTTAATTTTTTTTTAAAGTAGGCTCTACCCCCAATGTGGGACTTAAACTCAAGACCCTGAGATCAAGAGTTGCATGCTCTACCAACTGAGCCAGCTAGGCACCCCTATAATTATTTTTGATAATCATTTGTTCATAAAAAAAAGTTTTGACAGGAACAAAGGAACACCCTTTTCTGTTCTTGTTACCTGTTTCAAAAACTATTCTTGTTGCATGTTTCTAAAGGAACATTTCAAATAAAATCTCTAAGTTATGTCTTATTTTAGCATTCCGAAGGCATAATTGTGTCCTTTACCCCAGCTATAGTAAACCCTAGCTATAGTAATTCGCAATTAATTACGAATAAGGCTTGCACTTATTCCCATCCCCCTCAGGGGCGCCTGGGTGGCTCAGTCAGTTAAGCCTCCGACTTCAGCCCCCAGGTCATGATCCCACACCCCGTGAGTTTGAGCCCAGCATCAGGCTCTGTGCCAACAGAGCCTGGAGTCTGCTTTGGATTCTGTGTCTCCCCCTCTCTCTGCCCCTCCCCTGCTCATGCTCTGTCTCTGTCTCAAAAATAAATAAAAACATTAATAGTTGATCATGTTATTCCTTTGTTTAAAATGCTTCAGTGACTTTTCAGGATAGTGACCAAAATCTTGAATGTGACTTCAAGGCACTGCATGATTAGGTCCCAGGCTACTTTTCTACCTTACTCTTACCTTCAGTTAGAGGTCTTCAATTTTATTTTTAAAATTATGAAAATGTTTAAACATACTAAAACATAATATAGCTCAATAAACTCCCATAAACAATTTCCATAATATTTAGCTATACTGCAGCTCTAAAAACATAGGGGCATCTTATTTTCATCTTTTTATTTAGCCAAGCTAACCTAACTTCTAGGGTAAGATGGTGTGTCCAAAGCCCAGCCTTGCTGGGGAAATTACTTCTTTGGACCTCAGTTTGTTCATTTGTAAATTAGGAGTAATGACAGTATGTACCTCATATGGACATTGTGAAGAATGAATTCCATGTTAAGAGCTGAGAACTCGGTCTGCCATATATAGTAGGTGCTTAATAAATGAGGCCATTATCATTTAGGACAAGTCATAACATCTCTCTACTTCAGGGTCTTTCCACAACCCACAAGTACTAGTCTTCTCTTGCCCTTTCAGACTTTGTTCAGTTTGTCTACCAATAGTTCAAATGTCACATCTTCAGGGAAGACTTCCCTAACCTCCCAGATTAGGCTATAGTCCTTTTTTTTTAAATTGCAATGGATGATGTTCTTTATTATATTTTTGAAGTTTATTTATTTAGAGACAGAAAGAAAGTGCAGAGAGGGCAGAGAGAGAGCAGGAAGTGCAAAGAGAGGGAGAGAGAGAATCCCAAGCAGGCTCCGTGCTGTCAGCATAGAACCCAATGCAGGGCTCACAGCTTGTGAGATCATGACTTGGGCCAAAACTGAGTCACACACTTAACCGACAGAGCCACCCGGGTGCCCCTAGGCTATAGTGTCTTAATATGCTTTATGCTTTTCCTGCATGGTACTTATTTGAAATTATTAATTTGTGAGGCTGATTAATGGAATGCCTTTCCATCACACTGTCAGGAAGCTTCATTAAGGGGAGAAGATGGTATCTGTTTGGCTCCCTTGTTTTAAATCCTCAACATCTAGTACAAACTAGGTACTCAAAACATTTATTCAATATTTAAGGATCAATTTTTTTTCGAATTTGTTTTGGATCAAATCCTGTTGTCAGTATGTATAAAGCTAATTAGTACAAATGTAGTTAAGTTTTATAACAGGCTTAAGTGACTTATTTCCAGTTATTTAAGGGATTAAAAATGTTGAAAGTATATTAACAAAGTACTTTTTTGCACAGATATCTTAAGAAATAAAATGCTTCTAGCTACAAAGTTTGTTGCAGTTTATTTCTAAAGTAAATGATGACGGAGTGGAAGTTGGGGGAGGTGTTAAACGGTTCAGATATAAACAGAAGGAAAAGCCTCCAGATAATCTTCCAATTCACTCTCGTATGTTTAAAGTTCATTTAAGTAATCTCTACACCCAATGTAGGGCTCAAACTCACACGACTCTAAGACCAAGAGTCGCACATTCCTCCAACTTGAGCCAGCCAGGGGCCCCCTTCACTTTCATATTTTTATACAATTTCTACTTGTATAGGAGTTTAGGAGACTTGATGATCTTACAAAAGATTAGTATCATCAACTCTGCTTTTTTTTCCCCTAGAAAAATCCACTTGTATACAAGAATTAGATTTGTAGTTTTTTCATTACAATGGCTATAGAAAATTGCTTCTCGTGAAACTTCATTTCCCCAAGACACTGGTCACCTATTTTCAAGTTTCCAATTCATATATCCAACTATCAGTAAAATGAAATATAAAAAAAAACAATCTAAGTTTCAAAAGCACTTTGTCTTAAAGTTCAGTTCAAAAAAAACCCAAATAGTTAACTGTGTCTTATGATGGGTAGTATTTATAAATAAGTTTAGAGAACCAGTCCACGAGAGAAAGGAGGATACAGCCAAATTCTTTATCTAACATGCTGTATTCTCTATTTTCCTCACTTAGTCATTCTGCAAACTAGCATATTAAAAGCTCCAAGAAGTGTATTCAACTTGATGTAAATTCTTTCTAAACTTATCTGACAAAACTTATGAATATGCCTCAAAATCAGACTTATCAAGCACAATTTTGAGAATTACTAGTCTGGCTCCATTAACTAGTCAACTAGTCCAGAATCCTATTAAAAATATACAGCTACCTTGATTGTACCAGTCCTGTAACTCCTGGTGACCATGAATAGTTCACATAGCAAGCCATTTAATAAATTCACTTTAGAATCCTATCAAGAGTTGATGATTTTTATCTTATAATTTGCAGAATTTACTTCCTTTTGAAAAGCATCTTGCCAGTTTCTAGATATTGAGTGACTTAATAATTTTCTTTATAATTCTTCAACGTTTAGGAACAGCAATTTAATAACCTCACCTATCAAGTTCTTAATGAGAATTAGTGGGGATGGGGGTTAAAGTGATTATCTTAAAGCATTTCAGAGCAGCAAATGCAGACAAGCCTTATTACGTTTGTATCCAGCAACTTGAAAGCTGTCAGGAACATATACTGATCCTTTTAAATCAGTGCCTTGAATATTAGAACTACTCAAGGAATTTTCTGAAAATATATGTCACTACTGGGGTTGAGACCCTAGGTATGTGTATTATGTAAAGCCCTAGATGATTTTGATGCACATTTCTAGATAAAATTCCTTGTTTTGGGTAGCATGTTCTGACTGTAATTATTTGCAATAAGGATAATCTGTTACTTGTGATAAAGATGGTAAAGACCTCTAAGCTTTTAGTTTTTGTTTCAGGTCATGAGTCTATGCTATTTTCCTCTGAGTACATTACACTGTATTTCCTTAATAGTAGTTTAGTGTACTCTACCATTATTCCTTGATCTGTTTTGTTGGAATTAAGATGGTAGGGCTACTTCTCCCCAAGGTACACATTTGTTCCATGTGATCGACCAATTCCTCCTCTGTAGTTAAACTGAAGTTTCAAAGAGCCATTTTCATAACCCTCTTACTTTGTTCTGGGAGTAGAAAAACCAACAAATGTACCAGAAAGTCCTGCTGGAGTATTTTAGAACATTCTTTAGATTTCATTTCCCAGTACAGTCTGGTCTGCCTCTGTGAATTCAGTTGTCTTATTGGCTAGTCTGTAGTATGCCCCTACAATAATCTCCTTCCTTTAGTTCTCTCAAAGTGATCTACAGAGCAACCTTGTTATCTGTAGCTCTTCTAGACACACAGCACTACATTACCTCATCTCTTAAGGATTCTATTTCTTCTAAGTTATTCTTCTATCATTGTATTCCAGTAGCTTTTTTTTTGTAGTAATCTCAACCCCCAACCTGGGCTAGAACTCATGACCCCTAGATCAACAGTTGCATGCTCTATCGACTGAGCCAGCCAGATGCCCCTATATTCCGGTAGCACTATACCACCAACCTTTGATCATATACCATATATTAAAATATATTCTTTATTATTCTTGTCCAGTGAATTGTCTGAGACTTTAAGTTCAATTTTTGATTTCTAGGAAACTGAAACCTATTCTTTTTATATTGTATCTTACAGTCTTCAGAGATCATTGACAGTTTTTTAAAGAAAAAAAATACTGTATTTTGGCGATTTAAGAAATAATTTAGATAACTATTTTACCCTTTCAAATAAAACCTCCTACTAATTGACTAATACTTTAAGCACAGGTTATTATGCTTAACTGATTTAGGTTTATGTGAACTTGAAATAATAGCATTAAGTTTTCAGCTATCTTAGCAACATCAAAAGGAAAGGACCAGTTAAATGCCACCTTTGCTCCTAAACTACCAAGAGCTCAGACACATACAAATTTCATGGCAAGTAATCTAAAACTCTTCTAAAAATGATTAACTGTTATTCTATCCAACAAGAAAACAAATACAACAGACCTATCTAATTAGTTAAGACACCAGATACTCATCATGCAGTTTCAGTGTCTAGTAACAAACCTCTAAACTGTAAAATTTGTTTCACAACTTCTAAGTACTAATAAACACATTTTAAAAGGTTGCTAGCCACTTTATATATAGAAGTATTTAAGTACACAATTATCAAGTGAATGTGCATGTACACCAAAAATTCTCAAGTCTAGATTCAGAGCTCAACCTGACAGTCTCCAAATATTCTACATATACCAAAGTCATTAGCATAACTTTTAAAAATAAAATTTTGCATGGGGTGGGAGAAATATGATTAAATAGCTGGATACTCCACCTCTAGAAAGTTGATAAGACATCAATCTATATTTTTCATGTCAAAATGTGACTGACTTGAGTTGGCCCAGGGACAAATTATCTTTTTATCTTATCAAAAATAAGAGTGCAAATGTAACCACTGGACATTAAAACAAAAACAAATAAGCATTTTAGAATAGTTTTTCAGTACTTTCAAGTTCTGACAAAATACAGTGCATTAAAAAATTAAATATGCCCATTTTGCTTACTGCTATCAGATTTTTAAAATAATTTTAATTTTTTGGTCCATATTCAGTAAGTAATAAAATTAAACTCTTAAGTTTTACTTTTTCATATTTAAGCTAATAGCTCTAGGGTATTCCTGAAAAAGAAATAATGTAATCATAAATAAATAATGTTAAAATATGCAAAGTAACAAATCTGGAATTGATGCCACTAATGGTGACCAATGGTGACTTTCCTTAAGCTTACATTTTAATATTTCCCTTAATGAATATGTCTCATACTTTTTTTTTTTTTTTGGTTGTTATTAACCACACCCCCACCCACTCCAAACACACCTGTGGACTTTATTAAACTCAAGAAAACAGCCTAAAATGTTGTTCACAATTTGTGTATTTGGCCAGGTTAAAAAAAAAAAATAGCTAATGATAAAAATGGCCTTCATTTTATTCTCAACTACTTTTGTTATATGTGTATTTTAAAATTCATTATTTAACAAAAAATGACTTTTAAAAGATATATTTCAAGTCTCAAAGTTAATTGGAAAGAAATGTGTAACATTTCGTTTGAAAATAATAGTTTCAGCAGATATATGCACAATGCCTACATGAGTTGTAATTCTGTCATCAAAACCATCACATTTTAGTATTTTTAAAGGAGAATTCAAGGTAGGAGAACTTTTTCTGCATTATGAAATTGATTTAAAGACAAGTACTTTTACATGTAAAAATAATTTACACTAAAAAACTCAAGCACAGAAGTCTGATATTTTGTTTATCAAAATAACAAGAACAAAATGAGCAATGAAAAAATAGCAAAAGCCATTACAAAAAATAGTAAATTCCTATTTAAATTCCTGTGTTCACACAGATTAAAAATGTTTATCAACTATATCACACAAATTGTAGCATACTTTAAGCTATAATATAGAAAGGTAACATGGGATATTTGAAATTTAAGCTGCACTTACCAAAATAGTTTTAACCTGAGTCTTTGATGTCTTCAGAAATGTACTTGACAGTAAGATATGATAAAGTATAATTATTATTTAGTAGTATAATTCAAGATTATTTTTCTTTGAATTTCTCTTAATACTGCTTCTTCTTAAATATTTGTGTAAAATTATAAATATTTATTACATTTTTGGGGTTCTCTGAACACAAGGGAGTGTATGATTTAAAAAGCTGTTATTTTTTTCCACTATACAAGCATATGAAGATGTCTTTCTTGTTCAAAATTCCTTATATTTAATCATATTTTCATATTTCAAGTTATTTTAGAACAAATGCAGGTCAAAAGATTATCATAGATACTTTTAATATTCCCATGAAATATGTCACACCCACTAAGGAATTTAATACAAGTTCACTAAAGAATATCAAATTAATCATTTCCTCCTATAAATATTTTCTTTTTATTTATTTTGTGTTGAGAAGTTGCAGTTTCAAGTACTATTAACAGAAAATACATAACAAAAGCTTCCTAACAAGTGAAAAAAATAATTATAAATGCTGGAAAAATTGGCCTCATTAACATATTTACAAACTTTTACTTAATACATACTCCATTGGAAATTAATTATATGACATTTATACAAGCATTAACATTTCCAGATCACTCTGAGTAATGAGCACTTCAGTTCTTTACTGTCTATACCCAAAGTTGAAAGTCACTCAGTTTCTGAAGGCAATACTGACAAGCATCAGAAATGGGTCAATCTGAGATGCTATTGACATATTGTTCTGTTCCTTCACCTAAAGATGTTTCTGCTGAATAAGTGTCCTTAAGCTTCTTTTTTTCTTTGCTCTGATCTTCCTGAAGTTTCAGAATTATGTTTCGGATTTCTTCTCTCTTTGTTCTCATTCTTGGGGGAGGAAACCAGTTTGCCAAATTCATAGGTAGTTCAAAATTGAGTATTGGATTCTGGAAATAAAAATATTAAATGCACATTAGAAAACCATAATAAGTATTTTAATTTCAATCACAAAAGCATTAGAGTTAAAAATGGATAATCAGTAAATTCATTTAATAAGTATGTACTCATTATCTGTCTCATGCCAGATATTGTGCTAGGCACTGGAGATAATGAGACAGTTTTTGCCTATAGATCTTGTAGTCTAGATCAGAGGTCAGCAAACTGTAGCTATTGGGCCAAATTCTGCCTACTGCCTGTTTCTGTAAATAAAGCCTTATTGAAAAACAGCCACAATAGCTGAACTGCAAGCAGGCATAGAAACTGCATGGCCACAGAGCCTAAAATATTTACTACTTGGCCCCTTTATAAATGGTTTGCTGATTCTGGTCTAGACAGACAGATAACTCAACAATTAAAACAATGGACACGACAGGTATTATGACAGTAGAAGCAGAAAGTCCTATGAAAATCCATGTCTGGGGGCTTAACACAATTCCAAGAAGTGATATTTACACTGAGACCTGAAGAATGAGAAGAAGTTGGTCCAATAAAGAATGACAGAAGCAACTGGGAAGAGTATCCCAGGTAGGAACATATGTACCAAGGCCTAGAGGCAAGAAAGAACATGACACAATATAAAAAACTGAATGACATAGAATGCTAGAGTAAGAATGGTAGGAAATGAGGCTAGAAGCTCGAACAGAAGTTGGGTCACACAGGCCATATGAAGGATTTTCATCTTTCACATGCATAAAATGATTAGACTTCAGCTTCTGGAAAACAACTGAAAAATAAAAGGCAGCAGGCTTGGAGACTGGTGTAGTGGTTCAGAATAGTGATGCCAGTTTCCTGGACGTAGAAAGTGGCAGCAGGAATAAAGGATTGCACATATATGACATTAAGTGATAGAATTCACAGGACTGAGTGCTATACTGGATAATGGATGAGGAAGAGGATGGAATCAAGAGAATTATAAAGGATATCCAAGAGTGGTGTGCATGGTTTTGTATATCTGAAGTCGAAGGAAGAAAGCATTATGAAGAAGGAATGGTCAACAGTGTAAAATGGTGAGGGGAGGTTGAGAATAATTTCAACATAAGGGCAAGAGTAAAGCCAGATTACAAAGATTTGAGAAACGAGTAGGATTTATGGAAATGAAGACAGTGAACATATAAATACTTCTCCATAAATATATCTGTAAAGGGGAGAAAAGAGGGTATAAGTCCAAATGATGGGAGAGATTTCTTAAGGTGGAAAGAGCGAGTGAAGAGGGAGAGCTGATCAGTGATGAGGCATTAGGTCAACAAACCTTGGATTTCATGAAGTATAAATAGTCTTTTTATTTTTAAAAAATTTTCCAATTTGGGAGTTTTTGCTCCCTGGACAAATTTTTGAAATGATAGTTTTCAAACTACTTAAAATATTTCCTTATTAATGTTTTTAACATTAATGTAAGGTCAAATACAGTTGACCCCTGGACAATGTGGAGATTCAGGGTGCTTACCCTACTGAGTCCAAAATCCACATATAACTTTTGACTCCCGAAAAACTTACCTAATAGCAGCCTACTATTGACCAAAAGCCTTATTAATAACATAGTCAATTAACACATATTTTGTATGTTATATGTATTATATTACTATATTCTTACATAAAGTAAGCTAGAGAAAAGAAAATATTACAAAAATCATTAATTAGGAGGAGAAAATACATTTATAGTACTGTACTATATTTTTCAAAAAAAAAAAAAAAAAAAAATCTGTGAAAAAGTGGACCCATGCAGTTCAAACCCATTTTGTCTAAGGGTCCACTATAAACTATTTTATTATTTATCATATCAGATCCAACATACTGAAACCCACCTCAAAAAAGCTCTCTACATACTGTAATACATATACACCACAATCACTGAAGTTGTTTTGCTGGGGTACTTTTGGATTAGAGCCTTTCATAACATCTTTGGAAAAACTTCTTTTGCTTCCTTTTTTAACTTCCCATTCCACCTCTAAATACCTGCAATAATGCACATACAGTAAGAATATACATATATAAGTATACATAGTCCCTCATTCCCACCAGAATACAAAGTACAAGTTATGATTTTGAACTTACTCTCTTAGAATTTTTACAACATTCGATCGAGAAGGGCCTCTAAGTGAGTCCATCAGTAGGATACAAGGTCTGCAGGGTAAAATGACCAAATGTTAACACTTTATAATGTTAAAGAACACATAAAAAGATGAGCATTAACAAGAGAATTTAAAACATTCAAAATTCCCCTGACTCCGTAAAGCTTGGGTGAAAAATAAATCTTACAGACACATACACCCCAATAATACTTAAATATCCACGGTTATACTAAATACCAAATTGTAGAATACTAACTGAACCATATCTTATTAGGAATATATTTCACTAAAGTTCTATAGTTAGTTCCTTAAAAGAATTCAAAATTTAGTAAAAAGTCAAAATAATTCTGAAAATTTGAACATCCCCAGATTCCAAATCACCAAAAGTGGGACCAAGCAAAGTAGAAATAAGTCCATTTCTTAAAAGTTCATTTATATTTTTTAGTGATCTGTATAACCCAACATGAGGCTCAAACCCACGACCCCAATATCAAGACTCACACATTCTTTCAACTGAGTCAGCCAGATGCCCCCAAATAATCCCATTTTTAACCAAAACCTGTTATAGATAGCAAAACAGGTAATCATCACACAGAAAAATTAGGGGTGCCTGGCTGGCCCAGTTGGTGGAGCATGCAACTCTTGATCTCGAGGTTGTGAGTTCAAGCCTCATGGTGTGTAGAGATTACTTAAAAATAGAAAAAAAAATTAGCCTAGAATCCAGTGTTTTTTGAATCCAATGAAGAATCCAGTGTAAGATTTAGAATCTGGTGTAGGAATCAGTGTAAGATTCTACTTTAGAACACTCGATATAAGTAACACTCAACCTTTAAAATATTGTTGTAAACCTAAGAGGAAGTCTAACGTAGTACAAAAAGTCTTGAATGTTTAAAGATCTGGGTTCTTCTTGACTAAAATTCTATGGGATTTGATGCAGATCTCTTAATTGCTGCAGCTCTCTACATTTTCATTTATTAATGAAGTTTGCTTTTCAAAAGCTGTTAATGGAGTTTCACCTAACATTTTCTACAAAAAAGTCAAAAGAAATGGAGTCTAGAAATAGGTAATACTTCATCAACTAAGTGATTCATAGACTCTGAAAAGCCCTCATGACATGTACTGTTTTTTTGTTTTGTTTTTTGTTTTCTGGTTTTTTTTTTAAAGCAAGCTCTACACCCACCATGGGGCTTAAACTCATGAGCCTGAGATCAAGACTCATATGTTCTACAGCCTGAGCCAATCAGGTGCTCCAGACATGTACTTCTGAAAACCAAACAGATTCACTCTTGAGACATGTCCCTAAGAACTGCCTTGAGTCACTCCACAGTCTTTACATAGTAGCTATTGAACCACTGTAAACGTCAATTCCCAAGTTACTGATCTGAATGTGAATGACAGTTCTTTGTCCTTTCTTTGCTCCAAATCAATGTATATCCAAAAGAAATAGTAGGTGTCTATGGGAATGTGTGTGCATACACAAATAGAAAATGGACAGAGAACTGAAAGGATTATCCATTCTGCCCAACTTGAGCCCTGGACATTCTCCTCACTCATCCTGACACGCTTTGTGACTTTTAGGCACTAGTTTAAATAAAAACTGTCCAGTTATGTTTTATTTTAGGAGGGTATGTAAATAAAATTTATCATGCAGTTTTCAAGATATAAAGTTAATGCTTACTGTTTACAGATGGTAGGCTTTAAATGCCACTGTCCTATTTCTGAATTGCAGTTGTCATCGGCAAGGAATCCGTCATCACTGCTATCATCCTATAAAAGACAGCCTGTTAGTATTAAAAATATATAATCTAAATAGTTAATAACCTCACAAAGTAGCACTATTGATGATAAAAATCTTTGTAGCAAATATGTAAATTCTTTTCCATTTAAGTGATCAGACATGAGAAAATGCAGTCACTCAATTGTAATTCTGTAATGCCATAACAATGACATTTTAATGAAAAGAAATTACTGATCAGAAGTCCATTGTTACATACGTTTGCTCAATGTAAAAGAAAATTTTAATGATTGAAAATATTATGATTCATTCTTCTTCAGTCAAATACTACTGCCCTGATTTTAGATATTTCTACAAAAATTTAGTTTGTTGGTTAAGACGACTGTTTCACAATAGGAGCATGAAGGACTTATATTTATTATTCTTTTACATAAATAATTTTCTCAAATCAGAAATATTTAAAGAGTTTTTGGAAACACCTTCTTGACAAAACCATATATCTGCTTCACTTGAGAGAAGAAAACTTAGTGACACTGTGTCTTATTCTGTCGATTATCTTGAATGTAAAACAAGACTTTTTCTATTCTTTAGAAAGTTTCTGGCAACCTTATAAATTAAATAATCAACAATGGAAATAATAATAGTAATTGTAATAATAATACATAGATTAGCTAGTTCACATAACTGTTACAACCAAAGGAGTGTAAGAACAGTGCTCTTTGTAAGCCTTTAATGTAATACATACAATGTGCCTGTGTAAGTTGCAGAGAAAAACTATATTCCTTAAACATATATTGTAGAGCAAGGGACATGACAAAAAATGGCTTTTGTTCACAAGAAGATTAAACAAAAAGGACAAATGGTACAGTACAGAGCTATCTTCACCACTAGATAAACTCAAAGTTTGTCTTAACAACTAAAGAAAGGTCAAAGAATTAAAGAAATGAAATGCTGTAGAATTCTTACAAACTTTTCCTTCAATATAAAGCCCTCTTTAACTGAAGTCATAAAATATTTCCAAAAATAGATTTTGTTCTTGGTGTAAATAAAATTTGTTATAGCAAATGAAACTCTAAGGAAATAATGAGAATTGACCTATGTTAGTTTTAACTAAATACTATGTGCTCCTGCCATGATACTTATACATTAATTTAGAAGAAAGAAAAAAAATCACTGGAAAAGTGGAAAAAATAATATAATTTTGTGGTGCTCATGTACCATATAATCAAGTATCTAAACATTTGCCTCTTGAAGAAGTTAGACCAAAGGTTAAGTATGACCCATAAATGTTTTAAAAGAGGAAGGGAAAGGGATGGTAAGGCTACTGGGGTGGTGGCTGGGTTCAGGTGGGAGAATTCATTTTCTATTAAATGGATGGCCAAAACTACAACAAAAACCCTAAAAGAAAATAATGCAAAACAACATTAATACATTTATGCTGTCAACTTCTGAATTAAAAACTCAGTTTGTGCTTTGAGATGAGACCCAAATTCAGAAGGCCTGTGTTACTGGTTGAAGGAATTGCCTATAGGACTCCAGGGAAAAATTTAATTAGATAAAATATTGGAGCTTTCTGCCAAGCATTAGGTTTTACCTGGTTATCCTGATCTTCTGAGAAGTCGATGAGTTCATCTTCAAGCATTTTACTGCCTTCCGCTGACTCATCACTATAGTTTAGTCTAATTTTGCTTAAACCATCTATATCAGTAAGAAACATTACATAATTTTTAAAAGGACATGCATATAACTTACAGTATATGATGTTAAAATTAATGCCAATTAAAACCTGCATTAACATGTAATATCATAAATATAACTTACTTTTTAAAAAAAGTTTATTTCTGAGAGAGAGAAAACATGAGTGGAAGAGGGGCAGAGTGAGAGAGAGAGAGAGAGAGAGAGAGAGAGAGAGAGAATACCAAGCAGTCTCCATGCTGTCAGCACAGAGCCTGACATGGGGCTTGATCTCACAAACCAGGAGATCATGACCTGAGCCAAAATCTAGAGTCGGACTGAGCCACCCAGGCACCCCTCACAAATATAACTTGCTTTTAATAAAAACCTGGACCAAGGGGCACCTGGGTGGCTCAGCTGGTTCAGAGTCCAACTCTTGATACTGGCTCAGATCATGATCTCACAGTTTGTGAGATCGACCCCACCTCAGGCTCTGAGCTGACAGTGCGGAGCCTGCTTGGGATTTCCTCTCCTTCTCTGCCCCTCTCCTGCTTACACTCTCACTCTCTTAAAATAAACATTAAAAAAGATAAAATTAAAAACAAAACAAAACACAAAACAACAACCCTGGATTGACATGTCAATTACGAAGTTACTTCTACAACTCAGACCCTAAAATTCATTAAAATTTAAAACTAGATGTCAATTATATTATTAAATATATGTATATTTAAATATGTATATAGATATATACATGTAGATATATAAAACATTTTTGTACTAGGTCTGCTAGTTATCTTTAGTAACAGAAGCTACAATAGTCTGAAAGTAACCTAATGTCCAAAAACAGAAATAGCAAATTGTAGAACATAAAATGAAATATTATATATTTTTAAAATTAAAATTGTAAAAATATGAAATATTGTACAATACAGATTAAAAAATAAAATGATTAATGGGGTGTCTGGGTAGATCAGTTAGTTAAACATCTGACTCTTGACTTTGGCTCAGGTCATGACCTCACAGTTTGTGAGTTCAAGCCATGCATTGGGCTCTGTGCTGACAGCATACAGCCTGCTTGGGATTCTTGGTCTCCTCTCTCTCTGCCCCTGCCCTGCTCGTGCTCTCTCTCTCTCTCAAAAATAAATAAGCTCTGGGGCGCCTGGGTGGCTCAGTTGGTTAAGCGTCCAATTTGGGCTCAGGTCATGATCTCGCAGTTTGGGAGCTCAGACCCTGCGTCGGGCTCTGTGCTGACAGCATAGAGTCTGGAGCCTGCTTTGGATTCTGTGTCTCCATCTCTCTCTCTCCCTCCCCGACTTGCACTGTCTCTAAGTCTCTCTTAAAAATAAACATTAAAAAAAAAAAAAAAGCAAAAAAAGCTTTAATAAAAAAAAAACGATTAAAATTAAGTAAAATAGGCTTGTTTTTGGACAAATAATAAAAGAAAAATATTAAAATGAAAATAATCAGTTTAGGATAGGATGTTGTGATTGGAAACATACCACTTAATATAATAATAAAACACTATGGTAAATCCTTTTGCTTTATGAAAAATAACCTGGATGGGTCAGTCGGTTGAGCGTCCGACTTCAGCTCAGGTCATGATCTCACAGTTCGTGGGTTTGAGCCCCACGTTGAGCCTGCTTTGGATCTGTGTCTCCCTCTCTCTCTGCCCCCTCCCTCACTTAAGCTCTGTCTCTCTCTCACAAATAATAAAACACACACACACACAAAGTTTTTCAATTAAAAAAAAAAAACAACCTTTCAATTGTTTTCAAACATCTGTATTTTTATGTTTGAAGGTAAAATATCTATATTTGAATAAAATCTGTCCAAATCCTCAGGCAATTCATTATTAATCAACTGTAATCAAGTTACTCTAGCAGCCAATTCTACAGAAGCTGCATCATATAAAATATACCTTACACAAGTTAAAAATATGTACATTTCAAAAAAAATGGAAAAAAATAATTTAAATGGTGTAGTCAATTCTTTCATTCAGTAAACAAATGTTCTGGCATAAACTGAGAGGTGGTAACTCAATCAGCTGTTCTTTTAATCAGTCCCAGTTCCTGAGAGCTTCTCACATAGTGAGATCATCTGAAGATGCCGAGTGAGATTCTAGAGTTTAAAACATATACATTTTTCATGTACCAGAGCAAGACAACATTTCATATAGTGCCCAACTGAAAAACCAGCAAATGAAAGTACTGATACTACACATTATTTTCCTACAATTGACCTTAACCTAATTCTTGTGATAAGATACAATTCCCACTTATTTACTACAGCATATTACCTGACATCAGAAGTCAACACTTGTGACTCTATATGTTTGATGGTTAAAACTATATTAAAACTGGGGTGCCTGGGTGGCTCAGTCAGTTAAGTGTCGGACTCTTGATCTCGGCTCAGGTCATGATCTCATGATTCATGAGATGGAGCCTGACTCTCCTGCTTGCACTCTCTCTCCCAAAATAAATAAACATTAAAAAACAAAACAAAACAAAAAAAACTATAGGAGCGCCTGGGTGGCTCAGGCGGTTAAGCGTCCGACTTCGACTCAGGTCATGATCTCGCGGTTTGTGAGTTTGAGCCCTGCATCGGGCTCTGTGCTGACAGCTCAGAGCCTGGGGCCTGCTTCAGATTCTGTCTCCTCTTCTCTCTCTGCCCCTCCTGTGCTTATGCTCGGTCTCTCTCTGTCTCTCAAAAATAAAGGTTAAAAAAACAAAACAAAACAAAACAAAAAACCCTACATTAAAACTGTCTAAATGCTTCATTTAAATCTTTTTAATTATATTCCCAGCCCAAATAGAAATCAGTTCTTGAAATATTAATCATAATCACAAAAATTGTTATAAGTTCTTATCCTAATTTTTAACATGCCATCATTTTATATAGAACAGACTATATAACCAACTTCTCTGAGGTAGTAGAAGCACCTCTAGAGAGCACTCTTATTTAATGTACTTTTGTGTGAGTGATCCCTTGGAAACATCTGATAAAAGTACAGAAATGTACAGACTTACTCTAGAGTACTATTTTTCAAACTGTGGGATACTATCATCACTGGATGAAGGCAAGCATTGAAAAGAAGAGAAAATATGAGGGTATCACACCCAATAAAAGTAAATTAATTTCCCTTAAGGAAGATACATTTGATATGGCTATACGCATACTAAAAACAAGATAAAAACAAAAAAAAGGGGGGGGGGGATAAACAAATACTAGAAAGGCAAACACATGATTCTACACTTGGATCTCCACTAGGATTTGTGAGGGTATTTACTTAAATTTAACTGGATACTACTTGACTAGAACATTAATTTGAAGGAAAGGGCTACCAGGAATTTCTGGGGTTATGCTCATATGAAGCCCTAGGCTTTGTCCCATTGCTTTAAGTCTTGAATTGTAATTCATTTTTTAAAGTGTATATATTTATTTTTTTGAGAGAGGGAGCAGAGGAGGGGCAGAGAGAGGGTTGGGGGAAGACAGAGAATCCCAAGCAGGTTCCGCACTGTCAGCGCAGAACCCGATGCGGGGCTTGAACTAACAAACCCTGAGATCATGACCTGAGCTGAAACCAAAAGATGCTTAACCGAATAAGCCACCCAGGTGCCCCAAACTTTAATTCATTTCTAATTTGAATTCACATTACAGTGTATGAGATTACTGATCAACGGAGAACTTTAAAGAAAATAGTTCTATGGAAATCTAATTCACATATCATACAATTCACCCATTTAAAGTATACAATTCAGGGGGTGTCTGGGTGGCTCAGTCAGTTAAGGTCTGACTCTTGGTTTCAGCTCAGGTCATGATCTCATGGTTTGTGGTTTAAGCCTCTCTTTCTGCCCCTCCCCTGCTAGTACGCATGCATGCTCTCAAAAAAAAAGTACAATTCAGTTGCTTTTGATATATTTACACATATGTACAACTATCATCACAGTAAATTTTAAAATCTCAATAGGAAACCCTATACCCTTCAACCATCATTTCCCTCCTCCTCACACTCCTGTCTGTCACACCACACTAGCCCCAAGCAGCCACTAATCTACCCCATAGATTTTCCTGTTTGGGAGAGTTCATGAAAATGGTATCATATAACATGTGGTCTTTTGTGACTATTTTCACAATAGTGTCAAGACTCATCCATGTTGTAGCATGTAGCAGTATTCCTTTTATGACCTAATAACATTCCATTGGATACATATATCACTAATTGATTATCCATTTGTCAGTGGATGAACATTTGGGTTGCTTCTACATTTTGGCTACTATGAAGTTGCTGTGAACATTCGTGTCCAAGTTTTTGTGTGCTTTTACTTCTCTTGGATATATATGTAGTAAGAATGAAATTGCTGGGTCATATATTAACTCTACATTTAATTCAACTTTACTTATTCTGAGAGAGAGAGAGAGAGAGAGAGAGCAAGCAGGGTAGGTACAGAGAGGGGGAGAGAGGGCGAGAGAGAACCCCAAGCAGGCTCTGCAATGTAGGCACAGAGCCTGATGCAGGGCTTGAACTCATAAACCGTTGAGATCATGACCTGAACTGAAATCAAGAGTTGGTTGCTTAACTGACTGAACTGCTCAGGCACCCTACATTTACTTTTTGAGGAACTATCCAGCTGTCTTCCAAAGAAAGCAGCTGTACCATTTTACATTTCCACTAGTAACATATGAGGGATTCTGATTTCTCCACATCCTCACCCACACGTTAGTATCTGACTTTTTAATTGTTGCCATACTAGTGTGATATGAAGAAGTATATCTCATTATAGTTGTGATTTACACTTCTTTTATGTCTAATTATCTCCATAACCTTTTCATGTGCTAATTGGTAAGACTGTTTTAAAGGGGATGAGAAACCATGCACACTTAGTCTTCAGAGTGCCAAAATGGTAATCTTTAAAAAAAAATTTTTAATGTTTATTTTTTTGAGAGAGAGGGAGAGCGAGCAATCAAGAGAGCAGGAGTGGGAGAGGGGCAGAGAGAGAGGGAGAGAGAATCCCAAGCAGCACTATCAGCACAGAGCCCAACGCAGGGCTCGGACTCACAAATTGCGAGATCATGACCTGAGCCGAAATCAGAAACTTAACTGACTAAGCTACCCAGGTGCCCCAGTAATTAATCTTTAATATGACTATTCGTTGCCTCTTTTTTTTATTTTACCCAAGTAGAAAATATGTCAAACAAATAAAAAATATTCTTACAAAACTCAACACTAGCTGAGTTACTAAAATAAAGTGGTAAAAGTACCAAGACAATGTTCAGGATTCTTAATTTTTGATAGGTTCTTTCTGAATTCATGTAACCTCTTCTATGCCTTATTCTCCAAAGAAACATATTAGATTTACTCACAGTTTAATAAGCAAGGCACATATCATTAGCATATTATGGATTTTATCAAGTAACTATTTTACTTTTGGGTTGGAGAGAAAATTAAATAATTTGATATGAAATTTAAGTATTGGCAGAGAAACTTTAGATTTCTCTAACAAGTGCAAGAAATATAGAACCAATTCAAGGAAAAAATACTGATTCAACAAAACTGAAGGAAAATAAAAAAGCAGAAGTTGGAGCAGTGCCCTTCTTCCCACTAAGAACCATGAAGGAGAGAGTGAGGAATAAGGAACTAACCTTTAATTGGAATGTCAACAACTATTTTGGAGGAAAAAGCTTTATTTTCTGACTCTAATTATTTGATCTCTATTTGCCCATCTGTAAATTACAAATGAACGAATTCATCTTAAAGATCTAAGACTGTCCAACTACTGTTTCTGCCAAATACATAAATTTCCTATAAAATAAGAATAAAACTAAGTTGTTATAAATGAAAAATGTAGACCTTATAGCACAATTTTTAAACATTCTATGAGGTGTGGAAAGCCACAAGAGAATTTCTTAGAGTGATGGAAAGATTCTAAATCTTGATTGCTATAGAGATTACATGACTGTACATTATTTATCAAAGCTCACTGGGCTATACTTAAAAGTGGGCAAATGTTATTGTAAGCAAGTCATGTCAATAAACATGACTTTAAAAAAAAAGTGTGCCCTAAAATCTTAATCCTATGTATAAGAAATCCAGTTTATTCTGAATTCCTTCATTCTTTCAAAATATTCAGAAACATACCTGTATGGTGCATAGAATTTAAATATTCATTCTGTAGGCCATTTTCGCTTTTAATCCTATCAACAACTTTCTGGCATGTGGATTCTCCTTTATTCGGTTCTTCATTTTCACTTGCAGTATGATTTATTTTTTTCAGACTACATTTCATACTGCCTATGTTTCTCCGAGAATGAGGGTCACTTTCTTCCTGTTCAGCACTTGAATCAATTCCAGCTATGCAATGTTTTTTGTTTAGCATCTTCTTAATTACAGGTTTGGCAGAAGAATTTTGTGAACTGTCCATTTCACTGGCTGAAGGAGAAGAAATACAACTGTCCTCTACAGTTGAACATTTTTGCATGACTGTATTTTCATGGTAATGAGGATTAGGTTCATACTTTGGTTTTTCCAAACCAGGGAAACAAACAACAGCCAAAAACCAGTGTGCACTGTAAAAAACAAATGAAACTACTGAATACATTATTTATTAGAAGAGCCTATTATATTTGGCAATA
Organism: Panthera uncia; assembly: GCF_023721935.1. Taxonomy (NCBI): domain Eukaryota; kingdom Metazoa; phylum Chordata; class Mammalia; order Carnivora; family Felidae; genus Panthera; species Panthera uncia. The sequence goes on along the minus strand of NW_026057580.1, from coordinate 38,117,983 downwards.
TCGACTGAAATATTTTTTCTAAAGCCTTTGCCAACAAACTTATTAAGAATGCTCAATTATTAAGATTCTCTTATGTTTTATATGATCACTAATAGACTGCAATATCTACTCAAAAATAACATATTTTGTTCAGAATTATGTAGCCTGCATTCTATTTTGCAAACAATCCTTTGTATCTTTATTCTTTTGAATGAAAAATTCATTCTTATTTCTAGGCAACTTAATAAAATATAACTCCGATCACTGTAATTCACCATTTCCATTTACCTTTGTTTCTTGACCTATTTATGTGAAAGGATAGAAAACTAGCCTCAAGATTAAAATGTTTTCAGAAGTCTAATTAGACTATAATTTTGAACACTTTCTAAATATTGCACATATGTAGCTTTTAAAAGACTTTTACTATGTTTTTCTTAAGAATAAGATTAGGAATTGCTTAATATTGAAAATATTAAATAATTCTTTGTCTTATACTATACTGAAATGTATATATACTAAATGGAAATAGCATTTCTACTTTAAGCATTATTAGAAAACTTCAAATATTAGTAGAGTTCCAGCTATCAGGTGGGTGCTCGTGATATAGCTGAATTCAGTTATCACAGTTTCCAATAATAGGTTATAAGCCAGGAGTAAAAAGCTATACAGCTAACATTGACTAATATTAATCTAAAAAGGAATTTTATTAACTTACCATTTGCTAGACAGTGTTACATGCTATAGATGTCAGAGAACTTATTAGCTGAGTACAGCGTTTGTCATATAGTAGGTGTTCAATAGGTATTTGCTGAGAGGAAAAATGCTTAACTTGACATAAATAGAAGTTATTCTACATTCTCATTTTTACAAAATGTTAAGTTTCCCCAAGGTAATACTAAGAAACAATGTCTCTTCATCAGATTGCATTAAAAACAGGGTGACAGAGCCTGGCTTCATCCTCAGCATTATAAAGGCAAGATGGAGGAATGCTTCTCTCCTGTTCTTAAGTATTAATCCTCAGTATCCTGGGGACTTAGATCGGGCTGGCGTAGTACAAAGAGCAACACACCATCCTTCTCCCTTCCTTAACTCCAAGACATAGTTGACTGTAAATCACATCTCAATGTCAGAAAAGTTAAATGTGAAAAAATGTGTTTTGAAAATTAATATGGTATAATACTAATTCCCAACCTAAAGGTATAACCTAAGTCCATCATAGTTTTTAACATTTCTTAGGTATGACAATACATATAAACCATAAATTTTCTGTTGTACACCTAAAAACTAAGAAAAATTCTTTCTTCACCTAGCTGAAAGGATAAGGTTGAATCAGACACATCTGAGGTAACTTTCAACCTCTAAGAGACAGGGTTTTGCTTTTATGATCCCTTTTAATAGCAGCTACATTGACCTTAAATCACCAGTGGGAGAAGAGGCTAGAACAATTAATTTCACTTAAGATGGATTAGCTTACAGACTTTAAAAAAACTACCACCACCAGGAAAATTAAAAATAAAACAGCAAAAAACAGATACCTATCTGTGGCTGCACTCATTAGAAACCACAGGTCTCATGATTAACGTATGATTTTAAACAGAATTTCATTATTCTACTGACTGCATTTGTTTTTCATAGTGAGAAAAAAAGAGAACACATTCAGAAGCTAGTCTGGCACGCTTAGGCTTATTAGACATAAACAATCTTATTGAATATCAACTTCAGACAAACTTACTCCACAACCATAATAGACTGAGACAATGCAAGGCCATTTCTCAATTTGTCTAAGCAGAGACAAACTAGGTCACAGTACAACCAAATGAATACCAAATACTCCTCCTTTTTGCTAAATGGGTAAATGCCACTTTTTTACCCAAGCAAACAACTGCTTCCTTACACCTTTCCCCACATGACCAAACCAAAGCCCAAATTGTGTTAGAGGCTGTTTCAAACACACTTTTACTTAGAGGCTCCATGGCTGCCCATGGTGTGTGGTCCTTGATGCAAGGAACAAATCCAAGCTGTCCAACTACAGGTGCATTCCTAGGGGATTTTGGCTGGAAGGCACAGGAGAACAGAAAAATGAAATATAAAAACTCTCAAGTCTACACTCTGATCCTACACATCAATGCCTCTCTGGTCACTGTGGGAGAATAACATAAAATATTTAACCACCTCCATTTATTTAGAAAATAGCTTCAAGTAGTCAGCATGGTTTTCAATTTAAGTAAATTACATAAATCTAGTCATCTTTTCTTTTTTTTTTTTGGTTAAGAGTCAAAGTGTTTTTTAAAGTAAAGGTACAAAATCTTCTATGTGAGCTAGCCATTACTCTCCATAAGGAAGCCTTTTCACAGGCTGTTTGGTAGACCACAAGTGCCACTTTTTAAAACTGACGTTATTCTACATGGACACAGAAAACCTTTTTAAAATTAGAAAAATCTCTTGCCAGTGTTTATAAAATACGTCTTAAATGATTCACTGGAAAACTGCATTTTCATAAAATAAGCAGTATAATATGGACATACACAACAAATTTCAGAAAGAAGTTTAAAATGAATAAGTTCTTCACCTCATAAACACGTTTTCTAAAAATAACACGTTTTCATATTTATATAAAGAAAATTCTTACTCACGCTTCATTAAGGGGTACAAAAATAAAATCCTTCTCAAAAATGTCTACATGCCGGGTCCATGTTTTTACTCTCCCATGTCGCTTTTGCTGTATTCTGTAAGACAAGAGATAAACTATCAAGCTTCTGAAGTGTTTCCAATGCTTATATGCAGCCATTTAAAATTATGAAGGCTACGATGTTAACAAAGAAAACAATTGTGTAAGATGATTTAACAAGCTGGGAAAAGAAAGCAGAACATCTCAGATGGACCCAGGAAGATGTGAAACTGCTCATTACTGAATCTGCAAGAATTATTTAATTCCCGCTACTACTTACTCGGTGAACCAGTGCTACCATTTATATTACTACATACTAGCAACTATATTGAGAAGTGTACCAGACCATGACCTGAAGAGAAGAGAGCAGGAAAAGTGAGCATTACGGTAGATGAAATAAAAAAGACTATGAACATTGGTCTAACCAATCACTCTCATCAACTCTAAGAGCTAAAATTAGGAAATCACTGAAACAGTATGAAATATTATTATGCACAGCAGCCATCAATTCAAGACATTTGACAGAACTTAGGACACTCTGTATATATCTTTTGGCCAATTATCAGTACATATTAGAGCTGGACGTAATCAGTATGTGGAAAGGAATTATAAACAAACTGACTGGAGCTTAATATATAGAACAGTATTTCCTTAACTTGTCTGAGCACAATTATCCAAATAACTTATTAAAAGTACAGATTTGGGGTGCCTGGGTGGCTTAGTCAGTTGAGTGCCTGACTCTTAATTTGGGCTCTGGTCATGATCTCACTGTTAATGAGATTTGGCCCCATGTTGGGCTCCGTGCTCTTAGCGCTTGAGATTCCTTCTCTCCTTCTTTTGCTCTCTCTCAAAATAAATAAACATTAAAAAAAAAAATTCTTCTAAAAAAAAAAAAGTACAGATTCACAGGTTGCTCTCTTAAATATTATGAATGGAACATCTAGGGTAAAGCAAAGCCATCTGTATTTAATAAGTATCCAAGTAATTTTTTTTTTTAAACTATCAGGCATATTTGGGAAATACTGATTTAGATATTGGACCAATAATCTTTATTGAATTCCAGGTATTCTTGAGGCTTTAGAGGACTATGAATTGACAACAGAATTAAAAGATATTGCCGCAGTATAAATTAAGTACTTTTTTAATTAAATTAAACTTGAGAGACTTACTACAGATCTATTAAATATTTTCAGATTTTGACTTACGACAGATTAGTTGTTTCATGTAGATTTCTTCTTTCTCTCTGATTAAGGCGTTTATAGAAAAAAGAACTGAATATATGAATTCGGTCAGCTTCTTCTTTCTTCAGTTTTTCAAGCACCAAATATCTATTTTATTAAAACAAGAAACAAATATAATGAATTTAACAGTTTACTTTATATCAGAAACAAACAGTGATCAAGCATCTATTTAGCCACCACTGTCTCTATTTCTTAAAACTGAAAGAATTAGCCAAGTTTACATCATATTCTAGACAATGATTAATAGATTATTTTCAAGGAATGAAAGTGATATTTGAGAATAGAACTATGATTTGCAAGATCTGATTTTTAAAACAAGGGCACATTCATGAACGTCCATAGAAATATTTATGATAGTCAAAAAGTGGAAATGACAAAAATGCTCATCAACCAAAGAGAAAAATAAAATGTGATATATCTACACAACGGAATATTTAGTAATAAAAAGAAATGAAGTATTGATACATGCTGTAACACAGAATAGCCTTGAAAACAATACGCTGAGTGAACACACTAGTCTCAAAGGACCACATATTGCATGATTACATGTATATGAAATTTTCAGAGGAGGAGATTGGTGGTTGCCTATTGTTGGGGGTAGGGTTGGAGAGAAATGAGGACTCAATGCTAATGGGTACTGGGGTTCATTTGAGGGATGAAAATGTTCTAATATTGATTATGATGGCTGTACAACTGTCTGAATATATTAAACCACTGAATATATATTTTAAATATTTTTTAAATTGTTTTAGTAATCTCTACACCCAACATGGAGTTCAAACTCACAACCCCAAGATCAAGAGTCACACACTCTTCCAATTTAGTCAGCCAAGCACCCTTGAATATATATTTTAAGTGAGTATTATAATGGTATGTGCATTTTTTCTCAATAAAGCTGTTATTTTTATGAACTGTTTATTCTGTTTTAAATACCTCAGTCAATAAAACATGAAGACCAAACCACAGACTACTCTTTATAAAGACAGAAAATTAGAAGCTGTACGAAAGTGAAATTGTAATAATGACTTTTTTAAAAGTGATCTTACATGGGTTCTAATTTTTACTTGCTTGGTTGTTTTTTCTATGGGTCTATATCAAAACAAACAGTGGTGATCCTTAATATTATAAAAGGAAATTATGATTAACTGATAATGCTCCAAGCTCCCTCAGAGAAGCTATGCAAATTCAGGCTTATGACCATATTCATTTTATTAATATGAAAAGCATCTGAAAGCCTTATAAAATCTTACACAGAAACAGCAAATATCCCACAGGACATATCTTTGAGACTGGTCACTTTTATCATAATATTTGAACTTTTTTTTAAAGCTCAACTTCTGATGAACAGGATAGAACTTATAGATTTCTTGCTTTAGGGCAACTCAGTGTGTGCCCACAAAAGATACTCTAAGACAATAAATTACCTCATGGCATAATTTATATCAACTGCTGAATTCTACAATTACATACTCAAAACAGAACATGTCCTGAACTAGATCTGAATGTAGGACCTACACCACAATGGATGAACCAGGCAGCTTTTACTTCCCCAAACTACATGACTATTTTGTAAAATTAAAATGAATAAACACATAATTCAACTTCAAAAAGGAAAGATATAAGCGATTTAAGAAAACTGATGCTCTACTTCATATGTAAATAAATCTATGCTTTTTAATTAAAAGTACCTAGTTTTGTCTTTATGATCTGATATATATATCCATAAGTATTTCTTTGACTATATATGATCGAGAGTTGCATGTGCTACAGATTGAGCCAGCCAGGTGCCCCATGTCTCTTATTTTAGAATAAAAGGGAAAATCCAAGTTTATTACAACCAAGTAGTAGGAATTTCTTCGATTTGGGTGCATTTTTTTCTTTTACTGCATAAATCACTTAAATATCAAATATCATAGTAAAGCTGTTTGCTTGCTTACTTCATAAAACGAACAATCTAACAATCATTTTATAACTTTTTAAATTGTGTCACTAAATTAAAAGATGACTTTAAGGTTAATCTGCAACTCTGTGTGACTTTGAAGGTAGTTTTTACTAAAATAATTATTTTCTTTTCCACATTTCATTAACACTGTCTAGATGCAATACCATACTATTTCTTTTAATACTGGCAAAGTTTAAGTTTGTCACAAATAAATGGAGGCTAAATAACAATGAATGGGTCACCTAGATATCAAAGGGGAAATCAAACTACACAGAGACAAATAAAAATGAAAACACAACAGTCCAGGGGCTCCTGGGTGGCTCAGCCAGTTGAGCATCTGACTCTTGATTTCTGCTCAGGTCATTATCCCAGGGTTGTGGGATTGAGCCCTATGTCAGGCTCCATGTTGTGCATGGGGCCTGATTAAGATTCTCTACCCCCCCACTCCCTCCCCCACTCATGCACTCTCCCTCCAAAAATAAACAAACAAACAAACAAATCTTTGGGAAGCAACAAAAGTTGTTCTAAGAGGGATAATTATAGCAATACGGGCCTACTTAAGAACCAAGAAAAAATCTCAAAAAAGTTACCTAACCTCACACTTCAAGGAGCTAGAAAAAGAAGAAACAAAACTGAAAACAAATCGAAGGAAGGATATCATAAAGACTAAAGCAAACATAAATGAAGTAGGGACCCCCCCCCCCAAAAAAAAAAAAAAAACAACAACAACAAAAAAAACAGGTCAATGAAACTAGGAGCTGATTCTCTGAAAAGATAAACAAAATTGATAATCCTTTAGCCAGACTCATCAAGAAAAAAAGAAGACTCAAATAAATAAAATCAAAATGGAGGAGAAATAACAACCACCACAGAAATACAAAGGATGAGAGAATATTATGAAAAAATGTATGCCAACAAATTTGACAACTTAGAAGAAATGGATAAATTCCTAGAAATATATAACCTTCTAAAACTGAAGCAGAAACAAAAAATTAGGACAGATTATTAGCAATGACATTGAGTCAGTAATCAAAAATCTCCCAACAAACAGAAGTCTAGGACTGGATGGCTTCTCTGGTGAATTTTTCCAAAACTTTAAAGAAAAATTAATACCTATTCTACTCAAACTATTCCAAAAAGTAGATGTGGAAGGAAAGCTTCCAAATTCACTCTACGAGGCCAGCATTACCCTGATACCAAAACCAGTTAAAAACACTACCAAAAAAGAGAACTACTGACCAGTATCTCTGATGAACATAGATGCACAAGCCCTCAACAAAATATTAGCAAACCAAATCCAATTATACATTTAAAAAATTCATTATTCACCATTATCAAGTGGGATTAATTCCTGGGATGCAAGGGTGGTTTAATATTCATAATCAACCAACATGATACATCATATTAATAAGGGAAAGGGTAAAAACCAGATGATCATTTCAATAGATTCAGCAAAAGCATCTCATAAAGTACAATATGCATTCATAATGAAAACTCTCAACAAAGTTTAGAGGGAACATATGTCAACATTACAAAAAGTCATATATGAAAAACCCACAGTTAACATCATATTCAATAGTGAGAAACAGAGCTTTTCGCATACAATTAGGAACAAGATGACTGTCCAATCTCAAAACTTTTATTTAATATAGTACTGGAAGTCCTACCCACAGTAATCAGACAAGAAAAAGAAATAAAAGGCATCCACATTGTTAAGGAAGAAATAAAACTTTTACTTTTTGCAAATGACATAATACTATATATAGAAAACCCTAAAGACTCCACCAAGAAACTACGAGAACTGATCGATGAATTCAGTAAAGTCACAGGACACAAATTTAATCTACAGAAATCCGTTGCATTTCTATGCACTAATAATAAAGTAGCAGAAAGAGAAATTAATAAAGTACCTAGGAATATACGTAACCAAAGAAGTGGAAGACCCATACTCTGAGAACTATAAAACACTGATGAAATAAACTGAAGATGATTACATGCTCATGGATTTGGAGAATCAATACTGTTAAAATGTCCATTCTACCCAAACCAATCTAAAGATTTAATATAAGCCCTATCAAAATACCAATTTTTTTTTTACAGAAGTAGAACAAGTAATACTAAAATTTGTATGGGACCAGAAAAGACCCAGAATAGCTAAAACAACCTCGAAAAAGAAGAACAAAGCTAGAGGTATAACAATCCCTGATTTAAAGAATTACTACAAAGTAGTAGTAATCAAAACAATATGGCACTGGCACAAAAATAAACACAGAGATCAATGGAATAGAATACAGAGCCCAGAAATAAACCCACATTTACATGGTCAATTAATCTAAAATAAAGAAAGCATGAATACACAACAGGGAAAAGACAGTCTCTTTAACAAATGGTGTCAGGAAAACTGGATGGCTACATGCAAAAGATTAAAACTGGACCACTTTTTTATACCATACACAAAAATAAACTCAAAATGGATTAAAGACCTAAATGTGAGATCTGAAAACTGTAAAAATCCTAGAAGAAAACATAGGCAGTAATTTCTTTGACATCGTCACAGAAATGCTTTTCTAGATAGGATTCCTCAGGCAAGGAAAACAAAAGCAAAATTAAACTATTGGGACTAAACCAAAATTAAAAAAAAAGCTTTCACAAAGTGAAGGAAACCATCAACAAAATAAAAAAGCAACCTACTACATGGGAGAAGATATCTGCAAATGATATATTCAATAAAGGGTTAATATTCAGAATATATAAAGAACTTCTACAACTCAACATGGAAAACAACAACAATCCAATTAAAATGGGCAGAAGACATGAATAGACATTTTCCCCAAAGACATACAGATAGCCAACAGACACGTGACAAGATGCTCAACATCATCAATTATCAGGGAAATGCACCTGAAAACCACAATGAGTTATCACCTTATGCCCATCAGGATGATTTAAAAAAAAAAAAAAAAAAGAAAGAAAGAAAGAAACAAAAGAAATGATTAAGTATTGGTGAAAATGTGGAAAAAAAGGGACCCTCATGCACCACTGGTGGGAATGCAAATTGGTGCAGCCACTGTGGAAAACAGTAGGAGGTGCCTCAAAACCTAAAAATAGAATTACTATATGATCCCAGTAATTACACTACTGGGTATTTATCCAAAGAAAATGAAATCACCAATTTGAAAATACATATGTACCTCTATGTTTATCACAGTGTTACTTAACAATAGCCAAGACATGGAAACAACCCAACTGGTCATCCACAGATGAATGGATTAAAATGTGGCATACACACATACACAATGGATTATTACTGAGCCATCAAAAAAGAATGAGATCTTGCCATATACAACAACATGGATGGATGTAAAGGGTATATGCTAAGTAAAATAAGTCAGAGAAAGACAAATACCATATGATTTCACTCATGCATGGCATTTAAGAAACAAGACAAACTGAAAATAATAGACAACCCACCCCTACACTTTTAAATACAGAGGACAAACTGGTGGTTGCCACAGGAGAGGTGGGTGGGGAGATAGATGAAATAGATAATAGAGATTAAGCATGCACTTATCTTGATGAGCACTGAGTAATGTATAGAATTGCTGAACCATTATATTGTACACCTGAAATTAATACAATACTGTCTATTAAGAAAAGCACTGTGAAAAAAAGCTCGTTTCCTACTTGCAGAGTTAGAAATGGAAAAGAATGAACAGCTCTGGTAATAGCTGAATTACTTATTTTAATATAGTGAAATTTAAGATAAAAGTTTCTTTTTAATTCATTTCCAAACATGTCATGAGAGAAATACAACAGATTTTTCTAAAAACCATGGATTTCGTTAGGTTTTCATTTCCATTTGGAATGCAGATTTGGATCAGAAAAGGCAGAACCTTTAGATAATACACATTTAATGTAGTTTTAAAGTACTAATGTAAAATGTCAAGGGGCCCCCTAAAATGTAAAAAATTTAAGAGTATACACACATACTATAAAATCTCTACCACAATATAAAAAGATAGATGTATGAAATATAATAAACTAAATGTAAACAAAACACATTCAACTTTATATGCTTTCAAAAGCAAAAGCTATTTTAAAAATAAATAGATGTTAAAAGTAAAGTGATGAAGAAATATATACCATGTACACAAAAACCAAGACAAAGCTGGAGTAACTACATTCATTTTGAACAAAGACGGCTTAAGCACAGGGAGATTATTAAGGATATAGAGGGACAAAGGGTTGATTCTCCAAAAAAACCCCCATAAATGTGTATGCATCTAACAACAAATATTCAAAATACATAAGGCAAAAATGAATAGGTGTACAACATAATAGTTCAACAATTCTATACACTAGTGTTCATCAAGTAAGTGTACTCTTAATCTCTATTATCTATTTCACCCCCCTCTCCCCCCACCTCTCCTCTGGCAACCACCAGTTTGTTCCCTGTATTTAAAAGTCGGGGTTGGGTTCTTTTTTTCAGTTTGTCTTGTTCCTTAAATGCCACACATGAATCAAATCATAAGGAAAAATAGACAAATCCATTATTATACTTGGAGGCCCACAACCTTCTGAATAATTGATAGAAGAAGTGGGCAGATGATCAGTAAGGACAAAGATGACCCAAACAGCACTATCAAACAGCTTGACCTAATAATTGACACTCATAGAACAACACTTCATCCAACAACAGTGGTACTGTTCTACACACTGACTTAAGGACTTCTGGCTTGGTTTCTTAAGTTAGTATACATTAGAATTAAGAGAGGACATCTGTTTTTAAAAATTATAATAACAAATGCATAACATCAAATTTACAATCTTAACAATTTTTTAAACATGAGACTCAAACTTACAACCCCAAGATCAAGAGTTATATGCTCCATCAGCTGAGCCAGGTGCCCCCACAATCTTAACAATTTTTTAAGTGTACAGTTCAACAGTGTTAAGTAGATTTACATGGTTGTGAAACAGATCTCCAGAACTTTATCTTGCAAAACAGAAATTCTATACTCACTAAACAATTCCTTTCCCCTCCCCACCCCTCATCTTCTGAAAACTACCATTTATATTCTTTTTGTATAAATCTGACTGTTTCAGACACCTAATACAATGGAATCATATAGTACTTGTTTTTGTGACTGGCTTATTTCACTTTGCATAATGTCTTCCAGATTCATCCATGTTACAGCATGTGACAGATCTCCTTCCTTTTAAGAATTGAATAATATTCCACTGTATCTATATACCACATTTTGTTTATCCACTCATCCAATAATGGACATATGAGTTGCTTCCCCCTCTTGGCTACTATGAATATGGGTGTGCAAATTCTTTCAATTCTTTTGGATATATACTCAGAAGTGGGATTGATGAATCATAGGGTAGTTCTATGTTTAATTTCTGAGGAGCCACCCTACTGTTTTCCTCAGTGGTTGTACCATTTACATTCCCACCAGCAGTGCACAAGGATTCCAATTTGCCCATATACTTGGCAACACTTGTTATTTTCTTTCTTTCTTTGATAGGAGTCATCCAAATGGGTATGAGATAGTAACTCATTGTGGGTGTGACTTGTATTTCTCTGATGAATAATATCGAGAATTTTTTCATTGTTGGCCATTTGTAGGAGATAACATCTTTTGACTTAGCTACGAAGAACTTTGAACTCGAATGAATTTGTTAGAGGTCGCAGGAGTCTAACGTTAATCTGCAAAGTCAAGCATTTAAAATCTAGGGCAGTTTCTCTTGTTAGCAAATCTGATACATTTTATAACTTACCGAAACATACTCCATTACCATTAAATCTTCAAAAGGAAAAAACAGTACTTTTGGAAATGGTATATAGTTAACATAATAGGAATATGATATTATCCTCTGATGTTAAGTATATCCTGATGGTTGACAATGTCGTTACTGTCAGTTTTGTGTAGTTGTTCTATCAATTGTAGATAGAGGGGAATTAAGGTCTCCAGCTCTATTTGTGGATTTGTCTGTCTTTTTAGATCAGTTTGTTTTTATTTCACATATTTTATAGCTCTGTTGTATGGTACACACCCATTTAGGATTGCTAAGTCTTTTTTTTTTCCTTTATTAAAAAAAAAATTTTTTTTTTTAATGTTTATTTATTTTTGAGACAGAGAGAGAGCATGAACGGGGGAGGGGCAGAGAGAGAGAGGGAGACACAGAATCAGAAGCAGGCTCCAGGCTCTGAGCCATCAGCCCAGAGCCCGACGCGGGGCTCGAACTCACAGACCGCGAGATCGTGACCTGAGCTGAAGTCGGACGCTTAACTGACTGAGCCACCCAGGCGCCCCAAGGATTGCTAAGTCTTCTTAGTAGATTCACCTATCATTGTATAGTGTCTCTCCCTAGCCCTGGTAGTTGTCTTTGTTCTTAAGTTTATTTTTCTTTCTTTCTTTAAGGTTTATTTATGTATTTATTTATTTAGAGAGAAAGCGCATAAGCTGGGGAGGCGTAGAGCGGAGGAGAGAGAGACAAAATCCCAAGCAGGCTCCACACTGTCAATGCAGAGCATGATGCGGGGCTTGAACCCAAGAACCATGAGATTATGACCCAAGCCGAAATCAGGAGTCAGACACTCAATCGACTGAGCCACACAGGCGTCTCTTAAGTTTATTTTTCTAATGATATCATAATTCACTCCTGCTTTAATATTTGCATGGCATATCTTTTTCCATCCTTTTACTTTCGACTTACATATATTATTATCTTTGAAGTCACTTTTTTGTAAACAGGACATAGTTGGGCTATGGTGCTTAATCCACTCTGTTGATCTTGGTCTTTTAACTGAAATAAATAGTGCATTTAAATTGAATGTAGTTAGTAATATGCTCTATCTTCTAGATCACTGATTCTTTCCTCTCTCTTCTTTATTTTGCTGTTGAGCCTATCAAAGTTTTCATTTGTTACTACAGTTTTAGTTTTAAAATTTCCATTTCTTCCTCATTTACATCTGTTTTTCTAAGTTTCGCGTATGTTCACAATTGTTCATTAAAGAATTTTTTTAATGGATGCTTTAAAATCTGTCATAATTTTTAAGTTTATTTATTTTTGAGAGGGAGAAAGAGAACAGGGGAGGGGCAGAGAATCCCAAGTAGGCTCTACACTGTCAGTGCAGAGCCCAACATGGGGCTCAAACCCACAAACTGAGAGGTCATGATCTGAGCCGAAACCAAGAGTCAGATGCTTAACCAATTGAGCCACCCAGGTGCCCATGTCATAATTCTAATATCTGTGCCACCTTGGTGTTTACTCTCTATTTTTCTGTTTGAACTCTGTTTCTTGATGAGATAAGTAATTTTCAAGTGAAATATGGACAGTTTGAATACTATATTATAGGACTCTAGATCTGATTTAGTTCTTGTGCTTTAGCAGGCCTCCCCTGGCACCGCCTTCCAGTGGATGCGGTGGGTGCTATCTCATTACCACTAGGTGGAGGTGAAATTCAGGTTCTCTACTAGGCCACCATTGTTATGAGAGGTGGAGGGGCTCAATGTTAATAGTAAGTAGGGGTGGAAGGCTCCCCACTAGGACTCCATTGATACCACCTCTGCTAGAGAGGGAGAGAATAGAGTATCTCATTATTCCCCAGGGACCAGGTACAAGTCCAGCTCTACATTTGACCCCGATCTAGCTCAGGGTCACTATAACCTTAAAGTTACTTTTAGCCCTTATCTACCTTGACCTCTGCCGTACTGACATTAAATGTATCCTCTTTATTTAAAGCTTTCACTTCCTTTCAACTTCATGACATAACCCTCTCCAAACTTTTCTTCTTACCTATCAGATCCTTCAAAATTTAGTCAAGAGAATCTCTTTCTTCCCTGTCTCTCTTTAACTTTCCAGATTCTGTTCTTGTAGCTCTTTTCCTCATTCTGTATTTCTTCCTAAGCAATTTCACCCATTCTCATAATTAAATTACCACTTGCAAAATAAAACCTCCTAACTCTCTATGCCTCCAAGCAAGAACTCAAATGACTTCCAGAACCATATGTTCAACTGCTTATTGGCACTGTCCCTTCTGTTGTTATTAAAGACATCTAAAAGGAACTCATCCTGTCCTCCATCCAAACCTGTTCTGTTTTTGCATTCACTGCCTCACAGGTAGTGACAAAATCATTTAGCAGGTCTCAGTAGTTGGAAAGCGAGGAGTTATCTGCCATCCATTCCTCTCTTTCTTAATATCCATTCAATCAGTTGCTAAACAACTCTACCTCCTAAAAAACATTTATTTCCTCTTCACTCCAAATAAAATGACTTAATCAGGCTTCTTATATCACCTTAATTAATTTCCTTAAGTCATCTCTCAACTACACACCCACAATGAACATTCTTGTCAAAATGATCTTAAGGAAGCTCAATTATAATATCAAACATTTCTCTGATCAAACCTTTCACTCTATAACAATGTTTTCTTTTCCCAAACTGTTGAGTGCAACCATTAGTAAGCTATAATATCAATTCAGCAGCTTTCAACAACCAGTTCTTTAAAAAAATATTGTTTTATGAAATACATTTGAATGAACCAGAAAAAAAATATATTTTTAAGTTTATTTATTTATTTTGAGAGCCTGACTTGGGGGCTCGAACTCAAGAACCGTGAGATCACTACCTAAGCCAAAATCAAGAGCCTGATGCTTAACTGACTGAGCCACCCAGGTGCCCTGAATAAACTAGAAAATATTGGCAAGTGCTAGACATACTGATAGGTAAGTTCTGTTTTGTTTCATATATACACTCATTTTATATCACAAACCACTGAACACATATAAACTTAAACATACATGTATTAAGCATGTGTATACTGGGTCATGATGTAAGCTCTTCCAGGAGAGCTTCTTGGTCCCTCCTATTTCTGTACCCATGAAGAGAATGAAACATTCTTTTGCTGCTATATCTATACCATGTTAATGCTTCTGTCAAAGCTTTAATCCCTTTTTCTGCTCCCTACAAAACCATAAACTTCTAACACAGTACGTGGTTCATAGCTGGCACTTGATGAAATACCAAGTAAAAAATCATACTTTTGTGCTTACACAGTAATTTATTACCTAACCTAGGGTAGTAACCATTTTTTAAAAGGCTTGAGGCAGTATAACAATAACAACATAATAATCTAGCATTTATGAACATGTTGTATTTGCCAAGTATTTTCCTAGTGCTTGACATGTATTATTTAATTCTCATACCCTTTTAGATATTATTTTCATTTTTTAAATGAGAAACACACAGGTAGGGACATTAAATAATTTCCCAAATGTCACATAAGTGGTAGTGATAGAATAAAAAAATTAAAAAGTTTTGACTCTAGAAAACAAAGATATACATTATAGAATGTTAAAAATGTGCTAAAAGAAAGAAAATTAACTTACTTCAAATAAAAGTCTATAATAACATCATTTAAAAATTCTCCTTCACTTAGACAGTGTAGGTCCTCATTAGTAACGGAGATGCCTCCCTTAGCTGGAGGTGGTGGATATACTATCAATCTGTAACAAAATAAACAAAAAAACACAAGCAAAAACCACAAGTGTGTGTGTGTGTGTGTGTGTGTGTGTACAGAATTGAAATTTAATAAAACGGAAAAGAAATTTAAAGGCACTGCAAACATAAATGAATACTCTCACTTTTCTACGGGGCCCATGAAGATGGTATGATTCTCTCCAGTTTCTTCCTCATCATCAAAGAACTGGAATTCTTGTTTGTTTTTAAGTTGTATTTTAGATTCAAGGGACACCTAGTAAAGGAAATTAAATTACCAGTTTACAAAGTCAACTGAGAAATTTTTCACTAAAAAAAAAAAGCAAACACAAGACAAGAATACTTCTCAATTAAAGAAAATTACAAATATGAATTTAAAAAGTATACATGACTTTAAAAAGAAACAGGCAAAACTATGGTCCACATTCTTTGTATGTGTAGTTTCAAGAACAGTGATATGCTTCCAATTTTTGTAACAATGGTTTTATGGTATCTTATCTAAGATCTCTATCATCCTTATTTAGATTATGTTTGTAAATCGAAAGAACAAATATAGTGGTTTTTTCTTCTGAGAGTGGAGGTCTACCTAAGTTCAATGGCTAGGCAATCCATGGGATATGGGAGGAGAGGCTCAGGGAACGCAGTCCAATGAGCTTTAGTTCTCCAGAATAACAAAGAAAGAAACAAAGAAACAAAGAAAGACCCTGCGTTGAAATTTTATTCTATTGCAGCTGCCTTACAGCTCCAGTTGCTTTTTTCTTCCTCATTAACAATCTCTTATAGCAAGTTTTACAAAAGAAGGGGAATGGTTCCTCTTCCTTCTGTTCTTTTCCTCAACCCACTTACTGTGTGAATAGCTCTTCTCTGGTGAGACCTTACTCAGCTTCACCAAGATTGTGCCTTGGATAGCCCTATTTCCAATTTGTAGGCAGGTTGGAAGATTTTAAGTATTTCTAATAAATTAAGTCGGCAAAATTCAGTTGCATGATAAGGAGACAAATTTTTATTATGTAACATTATACTATGTGTTATAGTACACAGCCTTTGGTTCAGGTGGCTTTAGAGTTACCTACTGTATGATTAGTTATTCTAGAATTGGAAATATATGTTGACAGTCACAATCAAATGATATGTATTCTTTGGTTCTCAAATTTTCAACTATGTGTACACATGGTACATATAAATGTACATCAAGGACCAAAATTCCTTTATTTGTACTGAATCCAATACATCACTAGGAACCACTAGCAAATTTAAGAGTAACGATTAATTTGAATGTAGCAGTATGAACATTTATGTTTAGACTGGGGTAAAAAGAAAACAGGATAAGAGAAAAAGATGAAAAGATAATACAATGTGAAAAGAACGAAAAAAATGCTTTTGAGACCTGTACCAAGTACTATTTGTGTCCCAAGTCACCTACCCACCATTAACTTTCTGACACAAGATAGTTTATGAATCACATATAAAAGCAAATAATTCTGAAATGGAATTAAAAAGATCTAACTCCAATATTTCCCTTTAAAGCTAGGCATTATTTAAAATTACATTAAAAAACTAAAAAACATAATTACATTTTTAATTTTGTTTTCTTTTTGCCCACAACTTCCTTTGATGCTCTCTTCATAGGTTCTTGTACAGGCAACAAGTCTGCTATTGGCTTCTTCAAAGGGAATTTTCGCAAAAAAATTGGACACATTATTCTTTATACCAATGTCGGTAATGATACTTTCAAATACCATATTTGCCTGAGGATCAAGGCCATTTTGAAATATTAAAATTATGTATTGTTCTTCCAAATCTGAAAAAAAAAATAACTTTAAGTCTAAAAGAAAAAGATAGGTAGATAGATATTAAAGAAAGAGTAACAGCTAGTTATTTCCAGGATATCACTAGAAATCCTGGTACATATGTTTAAAATAGTTTGGTATACAGTGGGTGTATAATAAATACTGGAATAAAGACCAGTAACGGTGTCATCTAACAATGTCACCTAAAAATTATTAAGAAAAAGGAACTAGGACACATTACCCTAGCAGGAAGCTTAAGAACAAACCTGTTCATGGATGTATTAATTTACTTCATCTAATAGAATCCAAATACATTTATAGTTTTAAATATATTTTAATTAACATTTTTGTAAAACACAAATTGCCAGTTGCACTATTAGTAGCTCTAGAGAATTTAATTGCAAAAACTACTATTCACTAATATGCCAATTCTTACAGCTTTAATAGTAACTATCAATTTTCATCATTAAGCTGAAGCAGCAATTACTGCTGAAAAGTATTTACCTTACAATTAGTCATCCTATGTCATAAACGTCAGAGGTGAAGGGATACAAACTGGAGAACTACATCTATTATTGTAGAGGATGAAAACTCATTCTAAGAAGCCACAAACTTCCTACTCAGGCTGTTTCAAAGATTCCAGAATTATATGGTTGATTTACACTTAGCACTCCTTCTAGCGCATTAATTTTCTTTTTCATTTTACTCCGATTATAGTTTTAAAATAAGGAATGCA
Organism: Panthera uncia; assembly: GCF_023721935.1. NCBI lineage: Eukaryota > Metazoa > Chordata > Mammalia > Carnivora > Felidae > Panthera > Panthera uncia. Next base: position 38,100,117 of record NW_026057580.1, on the reverse strand, counting down.
GATCTCTTTTGAGTTTTAACTCATTTTGAAAACCTTCTAAATGGGTAAACCTGGGTATTATCTTTAGAACTTCCACTTTCTGTGGGCTTTTTTCGTCATTTATAAAATGGGAGACTATATAGATATTTCGAGATCACTGTAAGGACTGTAGATAGGACATCTATTCAAGTGCACTCACACTGTATTATTTTAATGTGTTCCACAAAACTTACTTGTTAATTTATTTATTCCCTTAGAATCATTCCAAACTTTATCTTCCATATTCATTTGCAGTTGCATGCTCAGCTTTTGATAAACTGCTGGTATTGTCTGAAGAAATACAACTGGTAATTTTCGGACATTACACCATTCACATTTAGTTAGATCAGAGGTATTTAAAGTAATCCCTACAGGATCATTTTCTGGTTCTGGAGGAAAATAAATGGAAATAGAAAAGGAATTAATTCTAAAAATCAAGAATGGAGGAAACTGTGAAGAAATACAAGTTTAAAGTTAACCACATATTTGCTACGCTCTATAAACAGTAACTGTAGTGGGAAATGAAAAATCTTTATAACTATCTTAAAGAAGCTTCTACATTTTTTTTTTTAAATGAAAAGAGGATTCTAATGAAGTATACTTACAAAATTAAACACGGGCTTTATAATGTTACAGAATTAAATTACACTATTAAGATACATGCCCTTTGTCAAGAAAACATGTAAAAATGAATTCATCTTCATGAATTCTACGAATATCATTTAATATTTTATTCTTGTAAAGTGTTTTATTGTAAACAAAGCTATAGTGACTAAAAAGACATAAAATAGCTTACCTTCTAGCTGTATCTTGATAAAATCTAAACAAAACTAAAAAGTAAGATAAATTAGTATCAATCATAAACTTACAAAGATTTTGCTACAAATATCCGAAGTGTCGTATTGTTATTTGAGACTTAGACTATAGAAGGCAGAAAAACAAAACCATCTACCATGTACTTAAATATGAGATATCCCCCCATTCCAAATTTTCCTTCAGAAAGGCAAGCTTCACCTTTTTATTCAAATACTTAGAACATTTCTTATATTGGTTTATATTTCTTAGAACTTCAAAGAGATATTGACAGAACATTACAATGAACACCTGAATACCCTTTACCCAGATTCACCAACTGTTAAAATTTTGCCACAACAACTCCCCATCACTCTTTCTGTGCATATACACTTCCTTTTGCTAAACCAGCATAAAACAAGCAGAGGACATCATGACATTCCCTAAGTCATTCAGCATGTATCTCCCAAGAACAAGGACATTCTCCTATACAACCAAAACAGCATTACTACACCTAAGAAAATCACGATTAATTCCATCCAACATGTACTTCTTACTCCAATTTCCCCAACTGTTCCAAATTTTCCTTTATTGTGTTTTACCTTCCCCAAGCCATAATTCTGTCAAGGTTACATTTGTTTCTTTTGTCTACCTTGGTCTAGACCAGAAATATGTCCCCCTCTGTTCCTCATGACATGACCTTTGAAGAATCCAGGCTAGGTTCTACAAAATGTACAACATCTTGAACTTGTGTTTCTTCAATTTAAAATTCAGGCCACACATTTCCAGCAAATTTCGCACACAGGTAATGTCTTATACCTCCTACGACATCACACTGGAAGGCACAGGATGTCAGGCTGTACTAATAACAAGCTTAATCACTTAGCAAAGGTGTGTCAGGTTTTTCCACTGTAAAGATAATATTTTTCCCTCAGTAATTAAATAGTAACCTGTGGAGAGATACTTGAAAGCTTGTGAATATCTTGTTCCCTAATAACCTTTCCGCCAATGGTTTTACATTCCATTGAAAATTCTGCCTCAATCAGTTATTATTGGTACTTATAAAAAGGCGATTTGCTAATAATTTTAACATGGAGAAGACATATTAAGTCAATATATCCTACTCATTTTCTGTGTTACCATTAAGAGAATGCAAAAGGCAGACAAGAACTTCAAAATGCATTTAAAAATAAGTTGGAGGACACCTGGCTCAGTTGGTAGAATATGCAACTCTTGATCTCAGGGTCATGAGTTCAAGCCCCACATTTGGTGTGGAGCCTACTTAAAAATAAGTAAGTTGGATTGATATACCAAAGAACAAACAGATACATTAAAAGCAAGTTTATTAGTAAAATGCTCATGGCAGAATCTAGCTGGGAGTTTTATGAACATTCACTGTAAAATTATTTCAACTCTTTTGTTTAAAAATTTTCACAATGTAGGGGTTCCTGAGTGGCTCAGTTGGTTAACTGTTCGACTTTTGATTTCGGCTCAGGTCATGATCTCACAGATAATGAGATCAAGCCCCACATAGGGCTCTGCACTGATGGCATGGGGCCTGCTTGGGATTCTTGCTCTCATTCTCCGTCTCTCTTTCAGAATAAACATTTTTAAAAAGTAAATAAAATTTTTACAATGAAGAAAAGGAAGCAAAGAGATATAAAATAAATTCAGTAATTATTACAATAATTACTAAGTCTAGAATGTTACTAAACATACCTTCTAAAGACTGTGCCTATAGATAATATGATAAATGGGGACACCAAGAATGCTTACTTGTCGCTAGGGAAACATTACAACATACATAGAAGCTGAAGTTACATGCTTTAAAAAGTATGTTAGATGATTCAAAAAGTGGCAATAAGGATGACATAAACACTAATGTGGAAGCATTTGAATAAAATTGCTGTATGAGATATAAGAACAGAAAGAAGCATATCTAAGTATCTGTCATTTAGGGGCGCCTGGGTGGCTCAGTCGGTTAAGCGTCCGACTTCAGCTCAGGTCACGATCTCACGGTCCGTGAGTTCGAGCCCCGCGTCGGGCTCTGTGCTGACAGCTCAGAGCCTGGAGCCTGCTTCCGATTCTGTGTCTCCCTCTCTCTCTGACCCTCCCCCGTTCATGCTCTGTCTCTCTCTGTCTCAAAAATAAATAAACATTAAAAAAAAAAAACAAAAAAAAAAACTTGTAACTAAATTACAAGTAGACATTGGGCTATTTCACCATCATATCCAAGAGTTTCTAAATTTAAGGTAGCTGAAAACCTTAAATTTTATATCTTCTCATTGGAAAAAAGAGGGATTGTATTATATGTGGGTATAAATGCTATTCCTAATAATGTAAGCCATTTTCCTGTAAATTAAAAGTATTTACTTTTAAATAAAATTGGCACTTCTAGGGGTGTCTGGCTGTCTCAGTTGGTAGAGCATGTGACTCTTTTTTTTTTTTAATTAAAAAAATATTTTTATTTATTTTTGAGAGACAGAGAGAGCAAGCAGGGGAGGGGCAGAGAGAAAGGGAGACAGAATCTGAAGCAGGATCCAGGCTCTCAGCAGGATCCAGGCTCTCAGCCCCGACATGGGGCTCGAACCCACAAACAGTGAGATCATGACCTGAGATGAAGCTGGATGCTTAACCAACTGAGCCACCCAGGCGCCCCGAGCATGTGACTCTTGATCTCAGCGTTTTGAGTTCAAACCCCACAATGGGCATAGACAGATTACTTAAAAATCAGATAATATAAAGATTTAAAAGTGGAACTTCTAGATAGTATCAATTCTTACACTGAATGAAATTAAATTATTCAATAATAAATGAGATTTGATAAAATATTTAAAACAATAAAACATTTAAAATCTGTTTCTGAGATTAATGATGACATGGAAGATAAATCACTATAAAACACAAGGCAGTTATATTCAAGAAGAAAATGTCAAATCATCTTTAATATATTATCTAAAGAAATTACAGATTAATTATCCTTCATTAAAGAATGTTCTTTGGAAGAATCCCATGGTACAATGAAAGTTAACACCACAGTTGCAAAATTCCACATTATAAGCACAACTTTTTGGTTGAAATATTTCACTTAAGCATTTAAAGAAAAATTACCTGTGTGAACACATTCTATATTACATATACTGCCTTTTACTTCTTAAAGTAAATCCATAAAGTTAGTTTTCTTCACTAAATCATATATACACTAACCTATAATTTTCATATAAAAAAATTTTTCATTCTGATTTTAATGTTATGTAGGTTTTTTTTAAAGTAATCTCTACGCTCAATGTGGGGCTCAAACTCACAACCTCAAGATCAAGAATTGCATGCTCTACTGGCTGAGTCAGCCAGGCCCCCGAATGTAGTTCTTGATAGCTAGCCTTGAGACCAAATGTGCACCTTTCAACTAAATATCTAAAATGCCAGCAAAGCCTTAATTATCATCGTGTAAAGTTCTGATTAACGGTGTCAATGTGGGAAAAAGCCAGAAAACTATAGGGTGCCCCTGAGAATTTTTGAGCTATTTTGACTTAGAATGACACTTTTGTTAACTGACAGAAACCAGGAAAGATAATCTGTCCTATGAAGACTTGTAACAAAACACAAATTTCATAAATCCTTGACAACCTTGACATATGTTACAATGTTATTGGGTAATAATGGATTGTCTAGTCTATATATAATTTGCTTTAAATCTCTGGAGTACTTCTAAGTTTTTAAATGGTGAGAAGCTGGAGTTTTTTGATTAAAAAATACGAAACAAAACGAAACAAAAAAACCAACCAACCAACCAACCAACTAGCAACCAACCAAAAAAACGCAGGACGTCTGGGTAGCCCAGTCAGTTAAGTGTCTGACTCTTGATTGTGGCTCAGGTAATGCCCTCACAGTTCCAACCCTGCATTGGGCTCTATGCTAATAGCATAGAGTCGGCTTGTGATTCTCTTCATCCCAATCTCTCTCTCTGCCCCTCCCCCACTTGCACCCCCCGAGTAAAAAAACAAAAATTAAAAATTAAAAAAAAAAATTTAGGTTTCACATACTGTTTTGCTCTGATAAGAAATCAAGTCCATATATCATTTTCTCCTATACTAACCTATATATATTTTTTCTTTTTGGCCATATTTGGCCATATTGTATCCTGAAACTATGAATCCTAGAAAATAAATAGCTATTACTTACCATAATTTAAATAGCAACAGTATAACTACCTTTTAACTTTCCTTATGTGGCATAATGTGTTTTCTTAAAGACACTACTTTATGTCTAAAGAACAATAATAGGGGACCAGGCTTCAAACAATAGATGAAAACAGACAGTTGGGGACACCAAGTTAAGCAATCATAAAATAAAAGCTTACAAACTAAGTGTAGTGTTAAATGAAGATTAATTTACCAATAATGTACAGAATACATTAGGAAGAAGAAAAATGATGACTAAGAAAGCTGGTTATATTAAAATTATATTAAAATTTCAAATGCAAAATAAACATTTGAATTAAATTGGTGCCAGCAGAGTAACATGGATGACAAGTAAGATAAAGGAACTACAGAAAGTCCTTTGGGCTTCCTGGACACTGAACTAGTCCAAAAGCACAGCGCCTCTTGTGTGGTGACTGTATTCCAATAATCTATTTCTAGGAGTCTTAATGTTGCAAGACATTTTTCTACAGACCCCAAAGCTTTTGGATTCATCTTTCTGTCATTATCATTCTTTAAAATACTCTTTTCACGCACTGAGCTGGCATGAGAATAAAACAGTAACATATTAGTTTTCTAACTCAGTGAGAGTAAGTATCTTCTTATGATGGATATGTCACTACCTTGAACATTACATTAGAATTTTTTATCCAATGATTTTTACTGTAAGGAACTTTTTATAATTGTCTATATACTCTTAAAGCAATTTGAAATCTTGAAATAATTTTTAATATTCTATTAAATATTTTAATTTATAAGTTTTAAAATATTATATATTAGCCTTAGCCATGTAATTTTGAAAATTATAACTGGTACAGTAAAAAGCTTAAGAATGTACTTACAATTACAGGTTCTATTAATAGTCGGAAGAGTGTTCCTACTCGTATACTTCGACAGTTTAAAATGACACTGTCAAAGGAACTTTGGCAGCTTAAAGATACAGGATCAACTAAAGTTTCTTGAGACGTCACTTTACGACGTTTTAGAGGTGTGTTGACAATAGAATTACCAAACTGAAGAAGAAAAAAAATGTTTTCACTTTATAAGCAACTAAAACAAGGTTGAAACTAAGCCGACATATGCAAAGAAGACCCAACATAAAAAACATAATTATCAAAATATTAAAGACTAATTTTACTTCAACAGAGGATGTAAATATTTATTGATTTCATATAACAGAAATCCTTATTTTGTCCAGCTATACTATACTTTACACCTAGTCATTACTTGAAATTACAGTAACAGCATAGCACCAAGAATGTACTTTGGGAAATCAGACTACCTAGGTCCATATCATAGCTATACCACCTTGTAATTATCTGATTTTTAAAACAATAATAACTCCTTTCCTAAAACTCTTTTCCTAAACTAAAATAGATAGAAGAGTATCTATTCAAATGATGTAGAGTATATAAGCAGCTGAGCACAACGCTTCATGCACAGTAAAATGCTGGATAAAAATTAGCTAGTAATAGTGATAGTGGCTGTAATATTTGGATTAAATCAGCAATTCTTTAGAAAACAGATAATTTAGGGGAATGGTTATTTACACTACAAAAAGATTCTTTAACATATTTTAAAATGTACTTGATTTGTTAAAATTTCAGTCACTTCCACATGCAAATTAATCATAATATAAAATACCATTTTAGGAGTATATAATTTAAATGTAACTAAAGTTACACTAAAAACTTTATTAATAATTATCACAAGAATAAAACATGATCTTGATAGAAAGCAAGAAAAAAACAAAACCACTGCATAGAGACAGGCACTATTCTCCCACTGTCCCTCTAGAAACATTTCCATGATCTATGGTATAGGTAAAAATATGTATTAAAATATTATGTATGTATATATACCTATATCTCTACAACTGGGCACACACACACACACACACACACACACACACATATTTATTTCTCAACACTGAGTTTTAAGGCTCATTAACAGATTAATCATGAATATTTCCCCAAATTATTAACAGAAACCTACTAAAGAGGTTTAAAAGCTTTTTCAGTTTCAGAATTATTTCTTCAAATAAATGTCATTTAGCTCAATAATAAAATTGGTAATTATAAGAGCTGCTCCAGTTGAATCCAAAGTGGAGAGACTGAGTCTAGAAACGAGTGGTCCACATCTTTCCCAAGGAGCCTCTAAAAGAGCACTGAGAAACTCTTAGTATTCACTGTGCCAGTATGAAAACTGTTCACTCACAAACTCCATCATATGGAAATCCATTATTTATTTAACTGAACCCTCCTATGCTGGACATGTGAGTTCTTTCTGATCTTACCCCATGACAACACTATTCTCCTCCAAGCATTTTTGCTGCTCAATCATGGTGTGTGTGTATGTGTGTGTGTGTATAAACTAATGCCTAATTGCCCTCTAGCATACCTATACCAATTTACACACCCAACACTCTATTTCTCCAACACTAACCAAAATTACAGACTATTATATACTTTAAAAATTTTCAACAATCTGACAGTTAACAAAATGTATTTTTTTTAACAAAATGTATTTTAATTTCATTTTCAGTACTTCACTACATTGTAAAAACTCTATTCATTTCCTTTATTCATTTTTCTATGGTTTGCTTCTATGAAGGACCAACTCACACTTTGTCACACAGTTCACTGTTTCCCCCACTCACATCTACCCATCAAATTCAGTTTATGGTATTTTGGTACAGTGTTCTGTACTTTTCATTTAATAATATATATTCATCTCTTTATTTACTATTTTTGCTTGCGCTGAAATACTTGGAAAGGCATTCCCAAGATTATATTAAAAATATTAGTCCATATTTCTTCTATCATCATACTTTATTTTTCCATTTTAACAACTGAGTATGTATGTTTCCATATTTTATCTATACTGATAACAATTCCTAACATTTACACACATACGTAATTTTTTTTTTTTTTAAAGCTTGTTTTGAGAGAGAGAGTGTAAGCACATGCACGCAAGCAGGGAAGGAGTAGAGAGAGAGAGAGAATCCCAAGCAGGCTTTGCACTGACAGCCCCCAATGGAGGGCTTGATCTCACAAACTGTGAGACCATGACCTGAGCCAAAATGAAGAGTTAGGATGTTTGGAACACCTGGGGAGCTCAAGTCAGTTGAGCGCCCAACTCTTGATGTCAACTTGGGTCATGATCTCAGGGTCATGGGATCGAGCCCCACATCGAGCTCTGCACTCAATGAGGATTCTATTCCGCCTGCTTGGGATTCTCTCTCTCTCTCCCTCTGGCCCTCCCCTGCATTTGTACGTTCTCTCTAAATAAATAAATAAATACACACATACACAAAATAAAATATAAAATAAGAGTGGGACAGTTAACCAACTGAGCCACCCAGGCACCCACACATGTTAATTTTTTAACATGTATGTTTTTTATTTTTTTAAAAAGTTCTTCATAAAAAAGAAAATATGCATGTATTTCTGTACCTTGGTATTCCTCCTACCAGCACCATAGAAATCCTAAAAGTCAGTGATATAGCTTCTTCCTGTCCACCAGATTATACAAGAGTATGTGTTTATATTTCACTTGTAAGGTTGGTGTTTTTTCTTTGTTTTGAAATTTTTTACACTTTAAGCTTTTAGTTTAATAGAAATCTGTTTTTGTATGTTTTAATGTTCTTTTAAATAAACTTCCAAGTGGTATTTTAAGCCCTACTTAATAAATAATTCTTTCTCCTTAAGATACTGTCAAATTACCCTCCAAAAAAAAATTTACATCCCAAAGGGGAGAGTCAATCTGAGTAAAAGGTCAATAAATGTGAAAAGTACCTGGTCTTTCATTCTTGCTTTTCTTGGCAATGTAACTGTATTTAACTCTGAATCTGCTGGAATGCTTCTTAGTTCATGCTCTACTCTACAGATATTTTCATTTAGTGCTGCTTCTACTTTTCCAGTGGATGGTGCTGGGGAAGAACATGCTGAATCAGCAGGTTGAGGAGATATGCTTTCTCTTCTGTTAGTCCTGTCATTGTCATCATCATCATCATCACTGGACAAAATGACTATAAAGAAAATGTTAAATACTTCAGGTATTTCATTTCTGTCAGTTAATGGGAAATATACCAAATTTGCTTTGGATCTCTTCTAGAACCAAGATTAATAAAAATGAAAGAAGACACAATCCATTCTATCTGATGAAAAGTTAAATTTGAAGACAATTAGAAATGAAGAAAGGATAAGAACTGGCATTTTTTATATAGACTTACAAATACGAAAGTATTCTATAGTCCATTACCATTACCCACACGAGATATACACCCAAGTTACAGCAAAATTTAACCATATGTCATAGATCTATTTCAGAGTTCTAGAAAGTCTCAAGTATAAAGATAACCTGCACAGAAACTGTGCACAAAATAGCATGCATTGTAAATGTGTGTGAAACTCCATGTGACCAAATAATTTTATTTTACATAGGAAATCACTAAAATCGCAATTGGTCCTTAGGAGAACATGAACCAGTGTCAAATTGCTCAGTAAATTCTGTGGAGTAAATGAATGTGGACCTGAAAAGACATTAATGAAGGGAATTTGCTCTTATATCTTCTACGTGAGTAGAATAATGATATTGGATCTTAACAAATCCATCTTTATATCATAATTTCCGCAAGCCACCCACAATGCACTTGAGTCAAATCCTAACCCTTTTATGGTTTATAAATGTATATAATCTGGCCATTGCCTACTTCTCCAACTTTCTCATACTGCTCCATTTCTCCCTCTTTATGCACCAAGCACACCATCCATTTATTTTGTTCCTCAAACATCAAAGTTTGATTTTGTCTGGATTGCAATTCCCCTAACACTTTGCATTTTGGTCATTAAATATTAGCTTTTTGATTCATTACCCAATCTAAAGGAAGCAAATAGTTGGCTTATTCACAACAACTGATATAAATTTTCTGTTGCTTTTTGTTTTCTGTTGTTAGATGTTTACTTGCTCTCTCCCCACTACATATAAACTATGAGATCATTGCCTTGTCCACTGCTATACTCCCAGTCTAAAACTGCCTGGTGAAGAAAACAATTCAAAAATCATGTGTTGGAAGAACACATAAACTTGAAGAAGCATTTTTTTTTTTTTTAGAAACCCACATGTAAATGTTTAGTTACTAAATATGCCCCAGAGAGGCATCATTTCCATCACCATTTACCTGTCTTTTTTATTTTGTTATCTAGTCTTGGAAGCAAATGCTAAAGCTGGATCCTTTTCAGAACTGTTATTTTATTAACAGAAAATCTAACATGCCAGATTACAAGATCTAAATACATTTATACACATTTGAAAGTTAGGGTTCTGTAACTTACTATTTGCCTCTGTGAAATTAGGGACAAAAATAGTACCTATCGCAAAGGACCTGTTATGAGAACAAATGATTTAATACGTAAAAGATTTGGCACAATGACTGATATATGTAAGCTTTAAAAAAAGTTCATGAACTGCTTTATTTATGAAAAACCATACAGAAATATATTATATATGAATATATACTAAGGGGGAAGTCTACTGTTCTATTGACAATTATTTTTATGGTGCTTAACAGACATTAAAACATCTATATGTACTTTAAAACTTACTTTAAAGCCCCAAAGCTGCAACAGATAGAATTGTACTATATACCTCGTTTTAGTAACTTAACATAAATGCGGATTGTGCTCAATGTCACCATAATTTCAAAGGAAATGAGAAGTGTGCAAAGACAACAAACATATACTTAAAAAGCTTGTCTCATAGCTGCTTTCATTCTGTATATAGAATACATCCTATGTAATATATAAAATTCTGCATCAGGGTCTATGATGGACTGAATTGTGTCCCCTCAAAATTCATATGTTAAAGCTCTAACCCTCACTGTGACCAAATTTGGAAATAGAGCTGATAAGAAGGTAATAAAGATTAAATGAGTTCATAAAGGTGAGGACTTAATCTAATAGGACTGATGTCCTTATAAGAAAAAGAAATGCAGAGATTTCTCTCTCTGTGTGTGGAAGCACAGAAGATGGGCCATGTAAGGACACAGTGAACAGGCACCTGTCTACAAAGTAATGGCACCTTGATCTTGGACTTCCAGCCTTCAGAACTGTGAGAAAATAAATTTCTGTTGTTTAAACTACTTGGTTTATGGTATTCTGTTATGGGAACTCAAGCAGATTAATATAGGGTCTTTGTACTTACATTCCAACCTTATTTCCATACATATCAGCATGTCTTTCTCCTTACTTCGTTTTGGGCTCTATTCAAAAGTTACTTTATCAGAAGTGCCTATTTTACCACCTTTTTAAAATATCACCCTTCTTCATCTTGACATCTAACAATTAGCACTCTCTATTCCCTGGACCTGCTTCACTTTTCTATATAGAATTTATCACCACTACTTCAGACACTGTACATTTTATTATTTGACCACCCAAGACATAAGAGAAGTTTCATGAAAATAAACTATTTTAATAGGAACACGAATTTAAGAATAATTAACTATACAAGGAAAACAAGACTTTGAACCAGAAAAATCTGTTTTCTAGAGTCTAAACTCCAACAGTCCTTATGTATATAATAATATTGAGAAGTTAATCTTCTTAATCATGGGTTGCCTCATTAATAAAATGGGATATATCTGTACCTACCTCACATGTTATAATAATTTTTACAATAAACTAAACTTGGTTAGTGTCTATACCTTTACCACAAAGTAAGGCATGTAAGCATTCAATAAATGATATTTTTTATTACTAGTATAAAATGTCCTTAAAACATATTTTTCCATGGACTTTAATAGAAAATACTTAGTCTTCAATTGTTTTGTTTGTTCATTTTTTGAGCAAGGAAGGGGAACAAATTTATGTCTTACAGTTTTAATGCATGGTTGATATGGTCCTAGGTTAAGTTCTGAATAGTAAACTACTGAAGCCACTTCAAAACCACATGAATTTATTGTTTTTTAACTTAATCACATTAGCCTTAAGTTCCAGTTCTCTCATCCTAGAAACTTCATCAGGATGGTATAGCATTTGGCTCAGTAATAGTACCCAGTAACTAATAAGTAAGTTTTCTTCATATCTAACCATAAAATGTAAAACCTTCACTATTAGGAAAGATTTAAATTATTTTAACAATATTTAATATCGCACTGATAAAACACTAAAATGTATTGTAAAATATTCATCAAATACCAACATCATCATAGTATCATAACAGATGTGTTTGTTGGCTGATACCTATCACAGTTATAATTTTTTTAATAGTTCTTTTTGAAAAATAAGCTAATGCACTGTTATGAGCTAAGGTTTGCTTTTTTTTTTTTTTTTTAAGTTTATTTACTTAAGTAATTTCTTTACCCATTGTGGGGCTTGAACTCATGACCCCAAAATCAAGAGTTGCATGCTCTCCCAACTGAGCCAGGTAGGGGCCGCTGAGCTAAGGTTTTTCTATTGAACTGAATTAAAATAGAACTTGACATATTTCTCAGATTAAAATTTTTTTTTATTTTTAGGGGCACCTGGGTGGCTCAGTCGGTTAAGTGTCTGACTTTGGCTCAAGTAATGATTTTGTAATTCGTGAGTTCGAGCCCCACATCAGGCTCTGTGCTCATAGCTCAGAGCCTGGAGCCTGCTTCAGATTCTGTATCTCCCTCTCTCTCTCTTCCCCTCCCCCACTCATGTTCCCGCGTGCTCTTTCTCTCAAAAATAAATAAACGTTAAAGAAAGTAAAATCTACTTTAAGAAAAAATTTTTTATGTCATCCCCTTTCATTTACCAGTTTTCAGAGTAATTATTTGGAACCTAAGCAACCTCCAAAGGTAACCAACTGGGCGCTTTTTTTCTTTTGGGGGAGTAGGGAGATGATATCATTGCGAGCTAAAAAAAAAAAAAAATTAATATATTTGGCATATTTCAGTAAATAGCAGTTATGAAACCTTTTGTGACTCATACAGTCCCATTACTGGTCAGTAGGAGCCCTTTCATTTTAGCTCCTGTGTCTTTTGAACATGTCCATAGTAGTTTTTGACTGCTTCCATGCTTCCTGATATGAGTAAATGATCTAGATTTATCTCATACACTCCTGCTCCAGACCTGGAGTCAGCCATTTCTCTGAGGAGTTCTACTTATTTTTAGTGAGAAGTAGTATTCAAAAACATAAATATGGGAAATAGAATTGTTCACTTCTATCTAAGAGAATATATATAATAATTTCATGCCATTCTCTCCAATCCAAGTTTAAAATTATGAGATTGTTACTTCTTTGACTTTACTTTTGAATTCCTTTGCTCTAACAATGAAAATCTTGGATTCTGGAGATAATAATAAAATTGCTTATTTGTTTTATCGATATATGTGTTTAAAAATAACAATACAAAAAATAGCAATACCAATATTATTAACAGTATTACTGAATGCACTTAGAATTTCTTCGCAATTCTGTTTGACCTTAAAATATATCACATCAGGAATGCATAGCCACAGTATTATTTTAATTTAATTTCATTTGAAATAATTCTTCTGTGTGTTCAAGCCACCAACCAGATATATAATTAGGTTCATTAGTTTCATCTTGGTTTTGATTTTTTTAAATTTCCTATTTAATTTTGCTTTATAATCATGTAAAACATTTACATGGTTCTCAAGTCAAATCTACAAAAAAGGTATGTTTGGAGATATCCGGCATCTATCCCTAATTCCTACACTGTTTCCTCCCTTCTAATCAATTATTTTTAAAATTAGTTTTTAGTGTATCTTTCTTTTAAAAAAAAATTCCCTATATTCATTCTCCCACCTTCACAAACAAAGGGTAGCACATTATCTACTGTGATCTGTACTTTGCTTTATTCATGTTATTAAAGATCTTAAAACTCACTCTATAGAATATTAAATGAGATCTTTCTCTCCTCTTACAGCTATGTACACTATAGTTTATTCAACTACTCCCTGTTTCTAATCTTCGCTACTTATTACAAACAGTATTGCATTTCATATACACACATATATCTAAAGGTAAGAAAAAGACTTAGGGGAAGATGGGGTGCCTGGGTGTTTCATTTGGTTGAGCGTCTGACTCCTGGTTTCAGCTCAGGTCACGATCTCACACTTCAAGGGTTTGAGCCTCATGTCAGGCTCCATGCTGACTGTGTGGGGCCTGCTTGGGATTCTCCCTCTCTCTCTGCCCCTACTCCTCTCATTCTCACTCTCTTTCTCAAAATAAATAAATAAACTTTAAAAAAAAAAAAAGATTTAAGGGAAGAGTAAATGTGGTAAGAGAACTAATTTTCATTGAGTTCTTTCTACATGTCAAACACTTTATTTACTGGGCTATGGTAGGCACTTTATATGTTACTTCATTTACTTCCTCAAAAACCCTATCAGGCAGAAAATAATCCATTTACAAATCAGAGAGATTAAATGAACTGGACCAAAGTTAGAAATTTGGGCATAACTGGCACTTGACCTAAGACCGGGGTCAAGGTCTGTGCTCCCCCTACCTCCCCACTATTTAAGATGGATGGGGTGAAACAAAGTCAGTTATTATTTTCCAACTACATGGACAGTTTTAATCATCTACCCAAAGAACATGTTATATAACTGACACAAATACCTATTAAAACTATACTTCTCAAATATGCTCATGCTCACATTAAAAACATATGTAAAAAATACTGGATTGATATAAATAATACTAAAGGGAGTAAAATACTTACTTGGATCATTTAGGTCTGACAGGCTTGTTTTCCTTTCTTTCAGGTTTGTGAGTTTGGCTACTTTTGCCCTAGGTAAAATGACTTTCCCATTAGTCTGCAAATAATTCTGTCTACTATCATCACAATTCACAATAATATCAACTGGAATCTTTCCCAGACTGTTGCCATAAAACTTCTTGGATGATAATGCTGTGTTTTGTGACTTCTGTCCTCCAGAATTCTGATGAATTGATGTTCTTAATAATGGTCCAGTAGATTCACTCAAAGTTATAGCTTGTCTGCAATTTCTTTGCACATCCTTAGGAAAAAGAATACCACAACTTTGGCATTTTGTCTGATTTTCCTTTTCTTTTCCACATTTTGGACAATACCCACACTGGTTAGAAACCTTAAGTTCCAAAAGAATAAAAAAATCAAAAGACTTTGGCATTTTATTTCAACATTATGGAATAAAAAATAAGATTTCAAAATTAAGTCTCTCACTCCACATCATCATCACCATGGCTGCCAAAAAATCCTGAATACATCATGTTACTTGGGATTTAGCATCAGGATGCTGGAAGCAATTTTCGGGACCATCTTAATCCAGCAATCCTTACGTTGGACCATGTACACTACTTAAGGGCTATATAAAGATTTTCTATGGCATACAGAACGTAAATAATCTTAAGGGAATCAACATCTAAAATTCTCAATTTCCACATATCATTCCAAAACCTGACTTGATTATGCCTCTGATGTCAAGCTATCTCCTGCCAGATTTGTTCTCCTACTTAAAAAAACAAAACACTTCCATTTGAAATATTACAATGGTGCATTGCCCTGGAGTATAAAAACCACCAAACCAAACCAAAGGATAATTTAAATGTTGGAAAAAAGAATCAATTTTAAACACTGGTTAACAAAAACTTTTACAAGACAACTGATTTCTAAGACAGTGCTTCAAAAATATTTTAAGGAAGGCCTAGTGTAGGTTACAATTGTGAGATTATTAAAAATGTTTCTTGATAGTAGAGCTTCCTGTGATTTGGGGCATATAATTTAGAAGAAGTTTAAGGATTATTTTCATACTCATGTACTTATTTATGTGAAAAAGGTTCTTTAGCACTTAGATCTTTAAGAAGCAAAAATATGAATAGATGTTGAATTGTCTCACTATGCCCAGCATAATATTTATTCATAGACACAGGAAGTAATTGAAAAAAACAATCAGTATCTCTAATTAAACATGCATTTCCAATAATTTTATGTCAAATAACTTATCAAACTTTATAACATATAGTTTTAATCAAGTGTGCTATTAATAACAGAAATAACTCAATCAAAAATAAATTTAACACTTTGAGTCTTATATAATAGGAAATAAGTGGATAAATACTTCTGACAGTGAAATAATAGAAAGAAATAGTAATTATCAAGTGTTATAGTATTTGGATGCTACCAGATCCATGTATGAGGAGAGTGATTTAACCACTCTCTATTTTAAAATGTTACTCTTTGGGGGCACCAACTGGCTCAGTCAGTTGGGCATCTGATCTTGGTTTTGGCTCAGGTCATGATCTTACAGTTTGTAGGTTCAAGCCCCACAGTGGGCGCTGTGCTGGCAGCATGGAGCCTGCTTGGAATCCTCTCTCTCCCTCTCTCTCTGCCCCTTCCCAGCTTGCGTTTTCTCTCTCTCAAAAATAATAAAATAAAATGTTACTCTTTTCACTGTGTCAACTATTACATCCTATGTAACCATTTAATCTTGAAACAAAAAATGTTCAATGTCAACTTAAAAATATGTAAGAGAATGTATAGTTGTTTAAAATTTTTTAAATCTTTTAGGTGACAGAAGTCATCAAGTAGTTGTAGGAGGAACACGTTGTATAAACATAAATTTCAAAATTCACTGAGCTAAAAGCTTAAGTTCTGGACATCTTATTCCATGTAAATTTATACCTTAAATACACTTAGGAAACTGTCTAAAGACCACTGGTCTAGTCTTTTCTTGTTTTAAACAAGGGAAAACTGACAAAAACTGTTTCCCTTGTCTTACATGACTCACAACAGAGCCATTCTATCAAACCATGTTATCTATTCAAGGATCTACCCCAGAAAACAACAAAGAATGAAATCAAGCTTCAACCAAGGCAAAGCTGAACTCAGAACATTGTTCACTATCACAGCATATGTAGATTATAAAAAAAAAAAAAAAAGAACATGTCTCTTTCTCTGCCAATACATAGCAGAATTCTGTTATACTATTTGTGGAGTCTAGGTATAAGGAATTTTTTTCTCATAGCACTTGTGATAGTGCCCTGTGTATTTAGGATGTATAGTTAACAGGTGAACTATGCAAATAACTCATTAGACACAAACATGGGACAGATTATCTACCTCTCGAATTTTAGCCTATTGTCAATAAGGGAAAGAAATACTAGTATAGTTAACCCTTGAACAACACAGGTTTGAACAGCATATGTCCACTTACATGACAATATTTTTTTTGATAAATACAGTACTGTAAATGTATTTTATCTTCCTTATTATTTTCTCAACATGTACTTTTCTCTAGCTTACCTTACAGTAAGAATACAGTATACAGAGGCACCTGGGTGGCTCAGTTGGTTAAGCGTCTGACCTCAGCTCAGGTCATGATCTCATGGTTTGTGGGTTTAAACCCTGCATAAGGCTCTGTGCTGACAGCTCAGAGCCTGGAGCCTGCTTTGGATTGTTTCCCTCTCTCTCTACCCTTACTCCACTAGTGCTCTCTCTCTTTCTCTCTCTCAAAAATAAACATTTAAAAAAATACAGTATATAATACATAACATGCAAAGTATGTGACAATCAACTGTGTTGTTGGTAAGGCTTCTAGACAACAGTTAATTAAATGAAGTAAATAAATGAATAAAATTCTGGAAGAGTTAAAAGTTAATATGCAGATTTTCAATTGTGCAAGGATCAGCACTTCTAACTCCTGTGTTGTTCAAGGGTCAACTGTACATTTAAATGAAATAATGCAATTATTCCCTAATGGACTTCAAATGGTTGGCCATGTCACAATGCACCTAAAAGGGAAACTCAAACAAAACAGCAGTGCCCATCTATGCATACCACACTGTGATAAAATACCTAATCATCTCAGAAAAATCTAAACCCCACTCTTTTCATAATAAGCAAAGAAATACTTCCATTTCTACATAGGTTTACAAAATATCCTGGTGAACCCCAAAAAAGTTTAAAGATATTAATTTATGTGGAAAACCGAGCCCCATCTGTTGTAGTGGGAATCAACTACATATAAGCTAACCCTGTCTTTTAAGAATCTGACACCAGAGGCACCTGGATGGCTCAGTTGATTAAGTGTCTCACTTTTAATTTCAGCTCAAGTCATGATCTCATGGTTTATGAGTTCAAGCCCTGCATCGGGCTCCATGCTGACAGTGCAGAGCCTGCTTGGGATTCTTTCTCTCCCCCTTTCTCTCTGCTCCCACCGACAGTGTGCACACTTGTGTTCTCTCTTTCTCTGTCATAATAAATACATAAACTTAAAAAAAATCTGTCTCCAATTTTTCATTGCCTATAACAAAGATAAATAGGACATATTTCAATGGAAAGAACCCCATGAAAAGGTAATACTCCCACATATTTCCTTTTATAAGTTGATACTAAACACAGAAAGCACATAGTATTCAAATTTCTGATATTAAAATGCAGAATGAACTATACTGTAAACTATTATCATATGCCTTCCATCAGCTAAGAAACACATACCTTGGAACTATTTGCAACAAAAACAAAATGCATGTTAGCTGAACCAAATATAATATTAAATTTTCCATGATAAAAACTACAGATTCAGAACTGTATCAACCTAACAATCTAAACACTATAATCTCAACACTGCTCAATTACTTTTAGTAAAGTGTGTATGAAGTTACATATTTCCATAATAATTTCATGTTAGATAAAATTTCTTTTGGAAAACAAAGACTAATTAAAGTCTCATTTTCCCCCTCTTGGTAGGTAGACTATTACAAAATAAAATAAATCCTAGTCAGTAACACATACTATCTGCCAGACTCTATAGATAAATAATAACCAAGTAAGCTTAATAAGAATGAACCTGTCTCTGATGAGACACCAATGAGATGTCATTTTTAGTAAATATCCTTAAGATGTATAATCTCATTAAATATCAAAGACTGTTTCCTTGTAAACAGTACATAGTGTAGCATTTCACAAGCTACATGTGGGAAAAAAAAACCACTAATCTTGTTTAAGAATTACAAATTACATTAAGGGTGGCTAGAATCTATTCTTTATGTTCACTAAGAACAGAGTAAGAACAACTGGAATGCAGTAAAGAGTAAAAGAAAGATTTATTTTAGATGTTAAAAAATTCTGAGGTTTTCAGCTGGCATGCTTAGGAGAGAGAAGGACAGTGTGTCCTTTCTGCTTCTTTACCTGGATCAAGCAATGGGCCAGGCAGCAGGGAAATGCCAGTATGAGCTAGGCCAACCTTAGGCTGGCACTCCAGGAGAATGATCAGATAAAAAGCAACTGAACCAATAAGTAAATGATGGGAGTCAGGCTTCTCAGTCAGAGAAGGAAGTTACAAATATGCAAAGTGGGAAAGGCTAAGATAAACACTGTGATATTAGACCAGAACTGGAACTATCAGTGTGAATGCATGCATTTTAACATGTACTAAATATTAACACATAAACACACATATATTTGCTAGTTTTGCCCACTGAGAGGGCCTCTACACATGATACCAATTAGCAATAAGCGTAACTAATGCCCAAATATAGTCCCTCCACTTATAGGAACAATGGCCCTTGGAGAAATACATAACTCTAGAGCTGAGACAGAGAAGATACAAAGAAGTCTAGACCATCTGGTTACATCAAAACTTAAGGAAGTATTCAAAGAATGATGTGGTTATGTCAAAAAGAAAGAGGAGCCAGCTTAAAGAACTTCCTGGGGGCCAAGACTGGGACAATCTGAGCATCAAAATAATGACAGTGACAGAGTATAACTTTTTTGAGTAAGAATCCATGTTGTGTCTACTATACTTCCAAAAAAAGAAAAGATCTATGTATTGAGCTGTATAAAGAAATAAGTAAATATAAGGAAAATTTCTACCTTAGAGTAGTACATCCTTTTATTATACTTTATATACACTCTACCTTACAGCAGCTCATCTTATTAATAAATAATACCTACTAATTAACTTTAAGGTGGACAAATATAGGAAAGTACATCTTAAGATAAATGTTATAATGTGAAAATTGTATGCATTCTGATATGATGCAATGATGAGATTATAGAATCACTTGAGAGGATTCTTTAAAAATGCATAAATCATGAAGAAACATACTCCTCACAAATATCAACTT
This sequence comes from Panthera uncia, assembly GCF_023721935.1. Taxonomy (NCBI): domain Eukaryota; kingdom Metazoa; phylum Chordata; class Mammalia; order Carnivora; family Felidae; genus Panthera; species Panthera uncia. Next base: position 38,080,003 of record NW_026057580.1, on the reverse strand, counting down.
AATGAAAGACAAGGAAGGACTAAGAATTATTCCAGATTAAGGAAGACTAAAGATTACAACAATGAAATATAACACAATCCTGAATTTGATCCCGTTCCAGTGAAGGAAATTAATTAGGTGAAATGTGAATGGAGTTTGTGGATTAGACAGTAATTTTGGATCCATGTTAATTTTAAAATTTTGACAATCATACTCTGGTTTTATAGGAACATGCCCCATTCTCTGCCCCCTCCCCTGCCTTTTCTAAGGAAACGTGCACTAAAACATTAAAGTAATAAATAGGCATATTTGTTACTTATACTCAAATGGTGCAGAAACACACACATATACAGAGGGAAGGTGGAAAGGAGGGAGATAAATATTTCAAATGTGGAAAACTGAGGAATCTAATAGAAGTGTATGTAAGCTCTTTTATTATTTCTTCAACTTTTTTGCAAATTTAAAATAATTTCAAAATATTTCTGGTTGAGAGCTATTATTTGGAGTATGTTGCAGGAAGGCACTGATAAATTCTTTCCAGATATATGTGTTTTACATTTTGGATAATGAAAAAAATGACATAGTGAAAGCAGAAAAGTCTGCTTAAAAAACTTTCTAGGAGAGGCTCCTAAGCAGCTCAGTCACTTAAGCATCTGACTTCGGCTCAGGTCATGATCTCATGGTTTGTGGGTTTGAGCCCTGCATCTGACTCTGTGCTGACAGCTCAGAGCCTGAAGCCTGCTTCAGATTCTGTGTCTCCCTCTCTCTCTGCCCCTCCCCTGCTCATACTCTCTCTCAGAAATAAATACACATTAAAAAAAATTTTTTTCTAGGGACTCTTGGGCAGCTCAGTAGGTTAAGCGTTCAACTCTCAATTTCGTCTCAGATCGGTCAAGATCTCATGGTTCGTGGGACTGAGCCCCACACTGGGCTCCATGCTGACAGTGTGGAGCCTGCTTGGGATTCTCTCTCTTCTTCTCTTTCTTTGCCCCTCCCCCACTCAATACTCGCTCTCTCTCAAAATAAATAAACATTAAAAAACAAAACAAAACTTTTCTATGTCTCTTCTAGTGCTATAAGGAAAGATCCCCTAGAATTTAGTAAGTACTAAATGTTATACTGATAAAAATACCAACTAATTGATTAGCAACAAAGAAGAATTTCTCTACCCACCTCTATATCAGTTAAACATTTTTTTGAAGCAGGAGACAGAGGAGATAGAGACTGATATGTGCTACTATGACGTTTCTGTGGTACTTTCCTTTTAATTTCAGACTCCAGATGTGATTCTGACTCTTCAGTTTTCTTTGTTACACGATCTAAAGGAAGGAGAAAAAAAAACAAATGTACTGAAATTAAATCTTATAAATTCCTCACGACTTTTGCTATAAACAATATTAATTTATATTATCAAATTATTATAGTTTGATTAAATTAATGTTTCAAAATGTACAACAAAGAGTAAGCAAAACTTGGGAGCAGGGGAAGATGGCTAAGAGGATCCTGAGCTCACCTCCTTCCTCAGGCACCAAGGCAACAACTACATATAATGCAACTCATTCTGAAAATAATCTTAAGATTACCAGAACAAATCTTTATAAAAATATAAAAGAAAGGACACATTGAGAGGGTATGAGGGGCAGAGATGCAGTCGGGAACAAAATCCCTGGCAGGTAATCCAAAAATGGGAGTGGTATCACAGGCGTGGAGGCCCTCCCAGAGGAGTGAGGGGATCAAGTTAGGCACCCTGGCTCTGGGAATCAGCCCCAAGAAGACAAGCTACACATAACACCTGGCTTTGAAAATCAGCAGTGATAACTCCAAGAGCTTTGAAAATCAGTAGGCCTTAACTCTGGGAAAGCTGAAGGCTATAAGGGAAAAAAAAAAAAAAAAAAGACTCTGCTTTTAAAGGATCAATGCATTTTATCACTTAGTCCAAGACCCAGGACAGAAACAGCACCTTGAAAAGCACCTGGGTTATATATGAAGGACATTCATTTGACTAAGTTTAGGGCATGTGTGAAAGGGGCAGGGATATACAAGAATAGAAATGCTGGGAAGCACCATTTTCCTTGCTCTTCTTCAGCCCAGCTAACTGGACACTTGCAGGTGCCAGTTTTGACATTATCTATCTTCCTTAGCAGCAGTGCTCATGCTACCCTGGCATTCCCCTGTGAAACCACTTTAATCAAACAGCCAAACCCCATGTGTGCCTCCAAAGCAACTCCTACAATGCCACACCGAGTGAGCAATCCTACAGGGACAGTGCCCTGCCTACAACCACGCTCACAAAAGTTGTAGCTGGACCTCTCAGCCTGCTGTGCCAAGAGTTAACCTCACCCATCAGCAAGCCTGCAGCAGCTACAGCCAGGCCTTTCTGCCAGCCCTGCTCATCAGTGCACCCTGCAAAAGTGATGGCTTAGTCACAACAGGAGGGTGCACACACAACCTACACAAGGGATACCCCTGGAGCACCTAGTTCTAGTGACTAGAGGTAAGTGTGCTATTGGGTCTCATAGGATGCCTTCTATATAAGACCACTACTTTCAAGATTGGGGAAAGCAGCTGATCTATCCAATACACAGAAACAGCAAGAGCCAGAAAAAGGAGGGCACAGTGAGACACGTTCCAAACAATGGAACAAGACAAAACTTCAGAAAAAGAACTAAATGAAATGGAGATAAGCAGTTTACCCAATGAAGAGCTCAAAGTAATGGTCATAAAGAGGCTCACTAGACATGAACAAAGAGTAGATGAACAAATTATATCTATGTTACTTCAACATAGATATAAAAAATTTAAAAAGAACCAATCAGCTGAAGAATACAGTAAGTGAAATGAAAAATACATTGGAGGATGCAGAAGAATGGATGAACAATCTGGAAGATATGTTAGTGCAAAGTACCCAAGCTGAACAAAAGCAAAATTAAAAAAAAAAAAAAAAAAAAAAAAGCACATGCTAAGGAACCTCTAGGACAACATCAACCATACTAACATAACACATTATACAGGTTCCAGAAGGATGAGAAAGGGGCAAATAATTTATTTGAAGAAATAATGACTGAAAACTTTCCTAACAGAGATAGAGGAAGAGATAACAGAGATAGAGAGCTCCAAACAAGATTAACCCAGGGAGACCACACCAAGACAAATAAAATGTCAAACATTAAAGATAAAGCGAGAATCTTAACAGCAACAGAAGAAAAGCAAATGGTTACATGAAGGGGAAACCAAGGCTATCAGCTGATTTTTCAGGCCAGAAGGGAGTAGTATGATATATTCAGAGTGCTAAAAAGAAAAAACCCACAACCAAGAATACTCTACCAGGCAAGATAAGCATTCAGAATTAAAGGAGAGCTAAAGAGTTTCCCAGAGAAAAACAAGTTAAAGAAGCTCATCCTCACTAAACTACTTTACAAGAAAGGTTAAAGGGACATCTTTAAGCAGAAAAGAAATAGCCATAACTAGAAGGAAATTATGGAAAAAATTTTACTGCTAAAGCAAACATACAGTAAAAGCAATAGATCAATCACACACAAAACTAGTATGAAGGTTAAAAACCAAAAGTAGTAAAATCAATTACGTCTACAAAAATTAGTCAAAGGATACACAAAATATAAAATATAAAATGACATCATATACATAAAATGTGAGAGGAAGAAGTAAAACGGTAGTGAATTTAGTATATATTGAACTTAAGCAACCAACAACTTAATAGACTGCTAAATATATAGGATGTTATATATGATCTTCATGGTAACCACAAACCACCAAAAAATATAAAGAAATGAACCCAAGCATAACACTAAAGAAAGTCATCAAATCATGGGGAAGAGAGCAAGAGAAAAAGAACTAAAAAACAACCAAAAACAATGAGCATGATGGCAATAAGTACATACCTGTTAATAATTACTATAAATGTAAATAGACTAAATACTCCAATAAAAAGACAAAAGGTGACTGAATGGATAAAAATAAAAAACTAGACCCTTCTATATGCTCCTATAAGAGCCTCACGGCAGACCTAAAGACACATACAGACTAAAAGTGGAGGGACAGAAAAATATATTCCATGCAAATGGAATTGGAAAAAAAAGTTGGGGTAACAATACTTATATCAGACAAAATAGACTTTAAAACATAGACTGTAACAAAAGACAAAGAACGGCATTAAATAATGATAAAGGGATCAATCAACAAGAGGGTATACCAATTGTAAATATCTACGTGCCCAACACACAGGAGTACCTAAAAACATAAAACAAATATTAACAGACATAAAGGGAGAAATTGACAGTAAAACAGTAATAGTATGGGACTTTAACACCCCATTCACATCAATGGAAAAAGCATCCAAATGGCAAGTCAATAAAGAACCAGTGGCCTTAAGTAACATATTCTTAGGTAGATGGATTTAACACATAAATATTGAACATTTCATCCCCAAAAAGCAGAATACACATTCTTTTCAAGTGTACATGGAACATTCTCCAGATGAGATCAATTGTGAGGCCACAAAACAAGTCTCAACAAATTTTAAAAGACTGAAATATATCAAACATTTTTTCCAACAATATGAAATTAGAAATCAATTACAAGAGAAAAACTGAAGGGGGAAAAAAAACCCACCATCCCACAAACATACGGAAGCTAAACAACAAGTTATTAAACAACCAATGGGTCGATGAAGAAATCAAAGAGGAAATAAATACTTAGAGACAAATGAAAATGGAAACACAATGGTTTGAAAACTTTGGGATAGATCAAAGCAGTTCTAAGAGTGAAGTTTATAAAGATATAGCCCTACTTCAAAAAAAAAAAACAAGAAAAATCTCAAATAAACAAATGTTCCCTTACACATAAAGGAACCAGAAAAGAACAAGGCCCCAAATTAATACAATAAGGAAAATAATAAAGATCAGAGCAGAAACAAATGAAACAGAGACTAAAAACACAATGGAAAAGAAATGAAACCAAGAGAAATTCTTTGAAAAAATAAACAAAACTTCTAAACCTTTTTCACCAAGAAAAAAAGAGGACTCAAAATCCGAAATAAAAGAGAAGTTACAACTGATACCATAAAAACACAAAGAATTATGAGATAACTATGAAAAATTATATGCCAATAAATTGGACAAACTAGCAGAAATAGATAATTCCTAGAAACATAATTTTCCAAGAGTGAGTCAGGAAGAAATAGAAAATATGAACAGACCAATTTCTAGTAACAAAATGAAACTGGTCATCAAAGCTCTCAACAAACGAAAGTCTAGGACCAGATAACTTCACAGGTAAATTCTATTTAAAGAAGAGTTAATACCTATCCTTTCCAAACTCTTCCAAAACAAAAAAAAGGGAAGAAATGCTTCCAAATTCATTGTACAAAATCAATACAATGGTTGATTGTACCTGGTACCAAACAAAAACACTACAAAAAAAGAAAATTATATATCAACACCCTTGATGAACACAGATGCAAAAATCCTCAATAAAATATTAGGAAATTAAAAAAAAAAAATTTTTTTTTTTTAACGTTTATTTATTTTTGAGACAGAGAGAGACAGAGCATGAACAGGGGAGGGGCAGAGAGAGAGGGAGACACAAAATCTGAAACAGGCTCCAGGCTCTGAGCTGTCAGTACAGAGCCTGACGCGGGGCTCGAACCCACGGAGCGTGAGATCATGACCTGAGCCGAAGTCGGACGTTTAACTGCTTAACCGACCAAGACACCCAGGCACCCCATGTTAGGAAATTGAATTGAACAATACATCAAAGGATCATTCACTACAATGAAGTGGGGTTTATTCCAAGGAAGCAAGGGCAGTTCAGTATCCACAAATCAATGTGATACATCTCAAAACAAAATAAAGGGTAAAATCATATGACTGTCTCAATAGATATAAAAAAGCATTTGACAAAATTCAGTATCTGTTCATAATGAAGACTCTCAATAAAGTGGGTTTAGAGGGAACATACCTCAACATAATAAATGCCACATAGGACAAACGCACAGTGAGAAGCTGAAAGCTTTTTCTCAAGACAGGGATTTCCACTCTCACCACTTTTATTCAACATAGGACTGGAAGTCCCTAGCTACAGCAATCAGACAAGAAAAAAATTATAAGACAATCAAATTGGTAAGGTAGCAAAACTCACTATTTGCAGATAACATGGTATTACATATAGAAAACCCTAAAGACACCACCAAAAAACTATCTGAAGTAATAAATGAATTCCATAAAGTTGCAGAATAAAAAATATATGCAAATGGGTTGATTTTCTGTACACAAATAACCTAGCACAATTTTTTTAATCCCACTTATAACTGCATCAAAAAGAGTAATATTATCTACAAAAAATTTAGCTGACTATGTGAAAGACCTGTACTGTGAAAACTGTAAGACACTGATGAAAGAAACTGAAGACAACACAAATAAATGGAAAGGTATACCATGTCATGGATTGGAAGAATATTGTTAAAATGTCCATACTATCTAAAGCAATCCACAGATTCAATGCAACTCCCATCAAAACACCAATAATATTTTTCAGAGAAGTAGCTCAAATAATCCTAAAGTTTGTATGGAACCACAAACCCTGAATAGCCAAAGCAGTCTTCAGAAAGAAGAACAAAGTTGGAGGTATCACAATATCAGATTTCAAACTATCCTACAAAGTTATAGTAATTAAAATAGTAAAGAAATGGCACAAAACAGATGCATAAAGCAATGGAACAAGATAGAGAGCCCAGACATAAACCTACACTTAGGTGGTCAATTAATCTACAACAAAGGAGGCAAGAATATGCAAGGGGAAAACAGTCTCTTCAATAAATGGTGCTTGGAAAACTGGACAGTCACAGGCAAAAGAATGAAATTGAACCACTTTTCTTACACCCTACACAAAAATAAACTCGAAATGGATTAAAGACCTAAATGCAAGACCTGAAACCATAAAACTCCTAAAATAAAACATAGTCAACTCCTGGACATCAGCCTTAGCAATATTTTTCTGTATCTGTCTCCTCAGGCAAGGGAAAAAAAGGCAAAAATAAATAACTGGGACTATAAAAGCTTTTGCACAGCAAAGGAAACCATCAATAAAACAAAAGGCAACCAAGTGAATGGGAGAAGAAATTTGCAAGTGTTATTATCTGATAAGGGATTAACATCCAAAATACATGAAGAACTTACACAACTCAACAACAAAAAGACAATCAGATTAAAAAATGGGCAGAGGATCTGAATAAACATTTTTCCAAAGCCAGACACATGAGGAGATGAATCAACATTACTAATCATCAGGGAAATGCAAATCAAAACCACAATGAGATATCACCTTACACCAGTCAGGATGGCTAAAATTAAAAAGACAAGAAGTAAGTATTGATGAGGATTGGTACAGCCACTATGGACAACAGTATAAGGGTTCCTCAAAAAACTAAGAAATAGAAATACCATAGGATCCAGTAATTTTGCTACTGGATATTCACCCAAAGAATTATAAAAAACAAAAACAAAAACAAAAACAACTAAAAAACTAATTTGAAATGATTTATCCACCCTTATATTTATTACAACATCATTTGTAATAGCCACAATATGTAAGCAACTTAAGTGTCCACTGAGAGATGAAGGGATAAAGATGTGCCCCCCACACATACACACTGGAATATGATTCAGACATAAAAAAAAAAAAATGAAATTTTGCTTTTTGTGACAACATGGATGGACCTAGAGGGTACTGTACTAAGCAAAATAAGTCAAACAGAAAAACAAATACCTTTTTTTCCTAATGTTTATGTATTTAATTTTGAGAGAGACAGAGCACACAAGTGGGGAGGAGTAGAGAGTGAGAGGGAGACACAGAATCTGAAGCAGACTACAAGCTCTGAGCTGTCAGCACAAAGCGTGACACAGGGCTCAAACCCACAAACTGTGAGATCATGACATGAGCCGAAGATGAATGCTTAACTAACTGAGCCACCCAAGTGCCCCTAAAGACAAATACCTTTTAATTTCACTTATGTGTGGAATCTAACAAATCAAACTAACAAAAAGCAGAAAGTCCCATAAATACAGAGAACAAACTGATGGTTGCCAAGAGTGAGAAGTGGTGGGCAAAATGCGTAAAGAGGAGTAGGAGACACAGGCTTCCAGTTATGGAATGAATAAGTCACGGGGATAAAAGGCACACATAGGGAATAGTCAGTGGTATTGTAATTGTGTTGTATACATACAATCATGTGATGGTAGCTACATTTGTGATGAACACAGTGTAATTTATAATCGTTGAATCACTATGCTGTATACCTGAAACATGCATTATTTCATGTCAACTATACATCAATAAAAAGTAATATTAATAAAAGAATAACCAGAACTTTAAGTTGTAGCCTATAATCATGTCCTGGTAGCTTTACTTTTCACTCCTCACCAGGATCTGGACACACTGTGGACCACTCTCATCAAGCGTACCAATATTCTCTTCAGTTTATTCTGTTTTTAAGACAGCAGAGGGACTTCCCACAACGAACCAGTCAATCAATCTGTCTCTCTCTCTCATACACACTCACACACACACACACACACACACACACACACACACACACACTTAAAGTTAGTGACTCTTCCTAGATTAGTAATAAAAAAACAATTCAAACATTGGGTGCAACTGTTTAGATAAAGGAAACTAAACTAATATTCAGCCTAATGGTTTGTTATTCAAGAAATACAAAAGGATTTTCCTCACTATTTTTCAATGCAAATTTAATACTTTTCATTAAGGACATAATTAGAATTTTTAAGTGATTGAATGAACACCCAAAACAGAATAATTTATTACACTCTGACTTTATCAGCAAAGATTTAAGTATGCAAGACAATACATGTTTCTAAAACACAAGTTAATGAGTCTACAAACCAAAATTTTCTACCTTCATAATCCCAAATTTGTTAAATACTTCCATATTCCTATCTTCAATATCCTCTTTTAAAAAAAATTTTTTTTGAGTTTATTTATTTATTTTGAGAAAGAAAGAGCAAGCAGGGAATGGGCAGAGAGAGAAGGAGAGAGAGAATCTCAAGCAGGCTCTGGGATGACAGGGGCTTGAACTCACAAACCATGAGGTCATGACCTGAGCTGAAGTCAAGAGTCTGACACTTAAGCGACTAACCCACCCAGGCACCCCGATATCCTCTTTTTTAAAAAAGTGTATTTATTTTGAGAGAAAGAGAGAGCGTGTGCATATGCAGGTACATGAGTGGGGTAGGGGTAGAGAGGGAGAGAAAGAATCCCAAGCAGGCTCCACACTGCCAGCATAGAGCCTAACATGGGACTTGAACTCACAAACCGTGAGGTCATGACCTGAGCCAAAATCGAGTCACTTAACCAACTGAGCCACCCAAGTGCCTCTAATATCCTCTTATCTTTGAATTTTTTTAAAGAAGGAGGTTACCTACACATACAAATCAATATTATGTAATATTTCTGAGTCTGAAATACGATACTGTCTTAAGAAGCCTACACAATTTGGACGCCTGGGTGGCTCAGTCGGTTATATGTTCGACTTCGGCTCAGGTCATGGTCTCACGGTCATGAGTTCAAGCCCCACATCAGGCTCTGTACTGACAGCTCAGAGCTTAGAGCTTGTTTCAGATTCTGTGTCTCCCTCTCTCTCTCTGCCCTCCTCCTGCTCACACTCTGTCCCTCTCTCAAAAATAAACAAACATTTAAAAAAAAAAAAAAAAAAGAAGTCTATACAATTATTCTTGTTACTGTAATCACAGAGTTGCACTAAGTGAATTCTACCTTTCCAGCATTTGTACAGTTCAAACACTTTACTTTCCTGGACAAGAAAGCTGGAAATCTAAATAATAGCTGACTTCTCCTTGTGCCTCCTTCCTCACATTCAAGGGAATTCTACTAACAGCTCTTAAATTCATTACTTCCTCTCCAACACCACTGACAGTACATTTCAGATACTTAACTCTTGGCCTAAATTGATTTCCCTCACTCCAAATGAATCCTTCCTCATTACTGCCAAAGTGATCTAACAAAAAATATGACTACATTCTAATGTTTAATATCTTTCAATGATTCTAGTAGCTAAGGAAAAAATTATATCTCTTTGCAAGCAAAAGTTTGTGTTGATGTTCCAGTCTTCCAAACAAACTGCTCCTCAAAGAGGTTCATTTCTCCAGGGTGTATGTCCTATCATGCTCTACATATTACTGTTCTCTTCACAAGTAAAGCCCTCCCCATTTAAGTAAATTCAAACCATTCTTTGCTAAGAAGCTGCCTCTGCCCCACACTAAGCATAAATAAACAATCCTTGGAGCTTCCACAGCATTTAATCTGTATTTCTATTAGCACCTAATTGTATTTTACTGTTATTATTTGTACTGATCTGTTTCTTCCCATTATATTGTCAGCTTTGAAAGAGCAGAAAATAATGTTTTGGCCACATGTTTTCCTAGTGTCTAGAAACTGTACAAGCTAAGGGCTCAAAAAATGTTTAATGGATTAATGAATCACACAGCAGAAGATAAAACCATATGACATACTTTAAAAAGATGAAATTACATGAGTGAAAGGAAGAAATGCTGTTACTACATCATCTTTGAAAATGTCTTAACTTTGTCACACAGAGATACTCATTCACTCGAAGATCCAGAAACATAAAGACTTGGCCTCTAGGCAAAGAGAGGAACTGAAAACTGCTCCTAACAACTAACACCAGAGGTTACAGAGAAGCTACTCCAGTCTAGAGCATCCGAGTTTTAGTCAGTATTCCTATAAAGATTAAATTACTTTGTTAGACTCATTGTATACAAAAAGCAGTTTCTATACAAGTGAAGAAAACAGAATGTTCAGAACACCAAGACCAAATAGTAGGAACATCAAGATTAGAATATTTCTTATTGGATTCTCCAGCTCAACATCTTTTTAATATACCACACTATTTCCAGCTAGGCAGAAAGGTCAGAATATGGAAGCTATTACAAGTAAAAATGACTAGCTGGTTGAACATACAGAATAAATTTTTAATCTAATTAAAAAAAAAAAAAAACAAAAACAAGGTCCTCCATTAAAAACAAAAAATGTTCATGGTAGCTTTATTCATAGTAGTCAAAAAGTGGAAACCACCTATAATCTACCATCAGGCGAATGGATAAACAAACTGGTACATCATACAATGGAATACTAAAAAGGAAAAAATACTAATGCATGTAGTAACATAGATCAATCTCAAAACAAATTATCTTGAACGAAAAAAGTCTTACATAAAAGAGTACATAATGTTTTATTCCACTAATATGAAGTCCCAGAATAAGCAAAATTAATTTATGCAGGGAAAAATAAGAACAATGGTTACCTTTGATGGGTCAGGAGTGAGGACTGAGAAAAAATGTGAGGAAATTTTGATGATACTATCTGTGCTGTCTTCCCAGGGGTTTGCGTTGGAAAAGTTTGTGTACTTATTAAAATTTATTCAATTGTACACTTAAGATTTGTGCATTTCAATGTATGTAACTTTTTAATAAAAAGAGAACTATGAGCAAATATTGACCTCTAATGATAGAAATGCTGAAAGGTTTAGGAAGGAGTAAAGTGTATGGATACCTACAATTTAACATGCATAAAAAAATGAATTCATGTACAAATGGATATAATAAAGCACCAGAGAAAAGTGTTAATTGTAGAAGCCATGTGGTAGAAATATGTGTATTCACCATAAAAGTCAACTGTTCTGTACGTTTGAAAATTTTCATAATAGAAGCAGATATATGTCCCAAGAAGAGGGACAGAACATAAACAACTATCGTTACTCTGGTTATATACTGGCTTTTTAAACTATTTTTACAGTCGTTCAAACTAGAAAAACAGTTGTCTTCTCTATCGTGTAGCTGCCACCATGACTGATTTTCAATATAAAATAAAATCAAGATTTATCTTTAATATTTTTTAAAAGTTTATTTCGAGAGAGAGAAAAAGTGAGGAGAGGCGCAGAGAGAGAGAGAAAGAGAATCTCAAGCAGGGATTCAACACGGGGCTGGAACCTACAAACTGTGAGATCCTGACCTGAGCCAAAATTAAGAGTTGGATGCTCAACCGACTGAGCCACCAACGCCAATTTCATAGTTTTGATAAATGTACTATTGTGACTGTAAGATGTTAACATTAGGGGAAGCTAGGTAAAGGATAAATGGATACTATGTACTATTTTTACAATTTTTCTGTAAGTCTAAAAATATTTCAAAATTAAAAAAAATTTTTAAGGATTATTTATCCACAAAATGAGTGTTATCAAACTTTAAAAATTATTTGCAACAAACCTGGGGCTGATTTGTATCTAAAACCATATGAATGGGCCAAATCACTTAACTTACCAAAATGCATTTGTGCAATGGGAATTATAACACTTATTGTGCAGTTCTCTGAGGATCAGAAATAACTTACTTTCTGATCCAGCAAGAAAACGGTAAAGCACAGTGGTTTCAAGCATGAGCTTTGGTATCATCTAGGCCTAGATTGCAATACCAGCTCTGTGTCCATGAGTAAGTTATCTAATCCCTCTGTGCTTCAGTTTCCTCTGTATCCAATGTAGGTTAAGTTAAATTTAGCTTAAAGGATCTTGGATAAGGAGCTAGGACAAAAGTAAATAATAAATACAAAGCATTTAACTCAGCATCCAGTACTTAGTAAGAGTTCAATAAAGACTTAAGGTATAACAGAATAAATGTTGAAAAGGGTAGTCAATTATTACTAAACTTAAAGAGCATAACTAGGTAGTGCCAAGTACAGTAATTCACGTTCATAATAACTACAAAGTTATTAATAAAGGATGAAGAGGGGTGCCTGGGTGGCTCAGTTGGTTGAGTGTCCAACTCTTGATTTCAGCCCAGACCATGATCTCATGGTTCATGGGGTTGAGTCCCGTGTTAGGTCTGCACTAACAGTATGGAGACTTCTTGGCATTCTTTCTCCTTCCTCTCTTTGCCCCTCTCTCTGCTCCTCCTCTGCTCATGTTTGCACACATGCTCATGCTCTCTCTCTCTCCCTCAAAATAAATAAATAAACTTAAAAAAAAAAAAAAAGGATGAATAGGAGTTTGGGATATTCTCTTTATAAAATAGGGCCATGTTCAATAAACAAATAAAGGATTTCCACTCAAGAGTAGAAAAGAATATAGATGCTTTAAAAAACAAACTCTTAGCTATCAGGAAAACTCAGCTGTTTAAATCAATTAGATTTTGGATAAGAACAAGCAGTGCTATGGTTTAAGCAAGTAAAGGACTGGGACAAACTCACAGATTAAGACTCAATATTCTAGGGGTACCTGGGTGGCTCAGTCGGTTAAGAGTCTGACTTTGGCTCATGTAATGATCTCATGCTTAGTGAGATAAAACCCTGCATTGGGCTCTTTGCTGTCAGCATAGAGTCTGCTTCAAATCCTCTGTCCCCCTCTCTCTGCCCCTCCCTCCCTCCTTCCCTCTCTGTCGTTATCTCTCTCTCTCGCTCTCTCTCTCAAAAATAAACACTAAAAAATATATATGTTTTTTAAAAAATCACTATTCTAGATAACGAAAATCAATTTGATGGTGAAACATTTTCTGTAAATATTATTTGCCTTTATTTTTGCACTAATATTAGTATATTAATAGATTATGTCAATAAAAACAAAAATTTCTACCCACAACTTTTTTTCTCCACATCTATTATTAACATAATTGTATCAGGTATGGTCTCTTTAAAATTCAGTGGTTGCCGAATATGTTCTAAATTTTAGGACCATAACCATTTAAAGCAAGAAAACTACATTATACAAGATTATAATATAGTTCACCCAAACACAATTTTGAAGCTATAATCCATCTACAGTTAATATGTGGATCCTGAATTTAGTGCAAATCCTAATTAAAAAAAAGATTTCAAACTGTAATCTCTTCAGTATGTAACTATTCCCCGAAAATGTTAGGTCACAGGTAAGTAAAACTTCAAATCAGTTCAAAAAATGCTTTTCTGTGTATTTCTATTATACTTGGGAATATTCTAAAACCAGTGTCATATCTCTATTTCTACCTTTCTTTCATACAACTATTCAAAACCCTTCACAGGTGTTAATAAAACTGTATACTTACCGACACCTTGAGGCCGACTCAACCTTACAGAATTATTTTCAAATTTTTGGACATGAGGTGGATATTCTTTCCTAAAAAAGGAAATTTACATAGATTATTCTAACAGAAAAATATATTTTCAGAACAAAAAGGTGCGGAATCACTTACAATGTGTTTATTAAAAGTAACCCCCCCCCCAAAAAGGCAAACCACAGCTTCCTTGCCGTATAAAAAAATACTATAAAATAATAAAACTATATGATACAAATATGCTAAACCCTACTAAATTGTAAGATCTTTAAGAACAGTGACTACATTTTAGACTACATTTTAGATGGACTCTTAATCCATCAGACCCCACTGCAAACTTTCATACAAATATTTAATAAATGGATCCAAGTTATTATTGTCCTTTCAAAGTAGTCACCAATGTTACATATTTATCCCCTCAATGTACAAAACTTTAGTTTTCTTTTGAAACTGCCATCACAATTTATAAAACACATTAAAAACAAGAGCATGTAATACTTCATTGTCACACATTTTTTGAATTAAAAAAATCCGCTATTTAATAATGTACAATTTGGGGCGCCTGGGTGGCTCAGTCGGTTAAGCGGCCGACTTCAGCTCAGGTCATGATGTCGCGGTCCGTGAGTTCGAGCCCCGCGTCAGGCTCTGTGCTGACAGCTCAGAGCCTGGAGCCTGTTTCGGATTCTGTGTCTCCCTCTCTCTGACCCTCCCTGTTCATGCTCTGTCTCTCCCTGTCTCAAAAATAAATAAAACGTTTAAAAAAAATTAAAAAAAAAAATGTCCAATTTGCCCAATTTTGCTGTAAATGTTTCTAAGTAATTAAAAACATATCAACAACTAGAGGAATAAATGATGATTAGGATATTGGCTTTGAGGACAATTTGAAAAACAGCACAAAAAATGTTATGTCCCAAACCAGCAATATGAAACAAGTATCTTATTCTTACACTATATTATGGAGATATAATTATACTTGAAAAAATACATCAAATTACACTGTCACTTTATATACAATCAATTTTCAGGATTTTGAACATAATCCTCAGAAAATAAAGATCCTAAAATACCACATAAATCCAAATACACACTAATTTGGGGGTAAAGCCAAAAACCTATAGGTAGTTGTGGGATGGAAGCATTAAAGATTCACAAAAAGTGCAATAAGCCTGGGAACTACAATATCTACTTACTCACCCTAAATAAAAACTTCTAACATATTCCCATTTTACTTAACCAGGGAATTAAAAATAAAAGAGGCTATTCTATTATTTGTAAATTCATTCACACTGGTGATCAATACCTATCGGAGTAATATAATTAAGTAAATTAAAATTCTAAAGAAATTTTTCTAAAAGAATTTTATATTCTTATGTTATAATAGTCAAAGGACCTAAATTAAAAAAGAAGATAAGAAAATGACACAAGAAGAAAACAGTAAAGAGTAAGGATAGTAGTGTGTTTGTAATGTGAGTTAGCAGATAGTGAGCATCATGTGCCAGGTACTGTTCTAAGTGCTTTATATCTATCAAGTACTTGAATCTTCACAATTACCTTACGAAGTATATACTATTATTAGCACTTTATAGAGGAGATGGAGGCACAATAAAGTTAATTAACTTGCCTATATTCACATAACTATTGAATAGCAATGCCAGAATCTGAAATCTGGAAATTGCATCAATATTGATAAGTAATGGAATTTTCATTTTTGAGCTGCATTTTTGTACAACTGGGCAATGTCTACCCTGACAAAATTTTAGATTCATGGGGACATAAGTTGTGAAGATAAGAATTTGCCTTAGAGATAGTAGTAGTACTAGCACTATGAAGAAGATAGGTTTTTAGCTAATTTTATTAAACTTAAAACTCATGGTTTTATAGTTCATACACTTTCACACTAAAGGGAATATAATATAGTCTTATCTTTAAAGCAGATAATTCATTCTTTTAATCTTTAATTTTTATAATTATTTGCTTGGAAAAATAAAGATATCAACTTTAAAATGCAACAGAGGCAATGAATCTAAAGCAAAATACAATGATACTATTATGGTAAAATAGTGAATAACACAAATAGTATACATTCTTAAATACTAAGGATTATCAATACAGAAAATAATTATTTGACAGAGAATGGGCACAAAATCTGAAAATAGATATTTTAGATTTTGTACTTTGAACCTGTTTGATGACTTATTCCGGGGTATGCTATAAACACAGGTTTACTCAGTAATAACTGACATAAATCATCTGAGACAACCAATCATACATGTGCAGGGGTTGGTGAAAATGCTGCACTGAATGCACCATGTTTTTTGCAATCTGACACAGTGCACTGAACTATGCCTTGCTAATGGGGAACAAACACCACACAGAATACATCATATAATATCCGTGACTTTATCATGTATTGTAATGTTAATAAACTAGTCTGTGTTTTTTTACCAAAATTCCCAGATTTTAATAGCCATAATGTATTGAATATTTGCTCCATATTTCCTTATATAAACAGGGGAAACTAATTTTTCTTTTAAATAGTGTATAAATAAATTTCAGAAATAAAAGCATACCGTAAAGTTTAATATAACAATACAAGGATTTCAGGACAAAAGTAGCATTACTTTAACAAGAAAATTTTTAGAAACTTTCTAGCCATAAACTATCTTGTGTTCTTTAATTTTTAGTTTTTAAAAAATTGTTAGGTGATCAAAAACCAAATTTTATACTAATTTCTTAGTTTGAGGGTGCTATCGCTCTACAGATACTAACATTTCAAACTCCAAGCCAGTATGAAGCTCAAGTCTAGGATTTAATTTACCAGTGGATATTTCTTTCCCTCAAACCAAGCAGAAGCACAGAAGCTTCTTTGTCATCTGTTATCTACAAGGTGGGAGGATTTTTTTGCTTGGGAGGGTTTCTGTTTGTATAGTTAAAAAAAAAAAAAACAACAACCCACCTCATGAACTCAACATTTTACAACCTGCAAAAACAATTGGAAAGCTTTTTTTCTTCTGTACAGAATTACTGAAATAACATCAAAATGCTTTGCTTTATTAGAGGTTAGATAGGCCTCAGCTCTGAAAGGTTTTTAAAATAAATTTAATTTTGGAATAATTTTAGATTTACATGAGAGTTAAAGACAATTCAGAATTATATTCCTCACCCAGCTTCTCCTAAAGTTAACACCTTCAGCATCATCATACATACGTCAAAAAAAGAAACCAACACTGGTACACTACTATAACTAAATGCCAAATTTTACCTGAATTTCACCAGCTATTCCACAAATATCTTTTTGTTCCAGGATCCACCTCATTTAATTGTCATGTCTCTTTTAGGCTCCTCTGTTTCTCAGCCTTACATGATGTTTCATGACCGTGACACTTTAGAAGAGAACTGTCAAGGCCCCTCAACCTTGGTCACTCTGATGTTTTTCTAATGATTAGACCAACGTTATGAATTTAGGGGGAAGGTTACTGCAGAGCTGAAGTGCCCCTCTCATCACATCACATCACATCAGGAAGTACATAATATCAATACGATTTATCACTGGTGATGTTAACCTTGATCATTTAGCTAAGGTAGTGGTTGCCAGATTTCTCCATTCTAGAGTTACTATTTTTCCCTTTCAACACTCTGTTTGGAAATAAACAAATCAGTCAGGCCAGCCCACAAAAGGGATGAGGGTAGATAAACCCCACTTCCTGAAGAGTGGAATATCTACGCAGATTATTTGGAATTCTATAATAAACAACTGTCCATTTCCTTCAATTCATTTTAAATAGCTTGTAAAACCCTAGGATAATTTGAGTAAATAAATGATTCATTTATTCAACCAATTTTTATCAATAAGATATATGGGTATTTATTTTATACTTCAGATTATAATCCAATTGTTTTAGTTTTGGTCTTTGGGAGTGCTTTCAGTTGGCTCCTTTGTCCACTTGCTTGATGTGATGTCAGTTCTTTTTTTAAATTCTGATAAAATACATATAATGTAAAATTTACAGACATATAGAATGCTTCATAATCCACAGGTCACCTTTTTACAAAGGGCCTTGAAAATCTCTTTAATGTTACAATTTTAGTATATGTGCTGTTGAAGCAAATACCCTTTTGTTTTTTGAGTATTTGCTTGGTTTTTAACAATACAGGACACTCCACACTCATTTTGTATTTTCCCTACCCCATCCCTAAAATCAGCCATTTCTCCACGTTCTTTTTCTTAGAGAGTGGTATTAGAAACCAGGATCTAGGTGCTGAGTTTTTGTCTTGGTTTTTGCTTGGTTTTAATTATAGCTCATTTTATTAATCTTTTCATTGCTCTAACTGATCTATAAGATGTACATTTCTATGAAATAAATGTATTCATATTCAAATGTTAAAATTCATTATTCCAAACTCATGTTAAACTCATAAATTGGTGTAATTTTCTGAGATATACTAAAAATCTCCCACAGCTATACTCTAAGAACTTCTTGCATTTTAAATATTTAGGGACATTTTATATGTTAAGTTGTTATACTTTTATAGACTATGCCTGTTACATGCTTTTTCCTTTTTCATACTTCTTCTAAAAAAAAAAAAGTTTATTTTATTTATTTTGAGAGAGGGAGGGAGAGGGAGAGAGAGAGAAAGAGAGAAAGAGAGAAAGAGAGAAAGAGAGAGAGAGAGATCGATCTATCGAGTTTGGGGGGGGGGGGGGGCATGGAGAGACAGAATCCCAAGCAGGCTCTGCACTGTCAGTGTGGAGCCTGACACAGGGCTTGAACTCACGAACTGTGAGATCATGACCTGAGCTAAGATCAAGAGTCAGACGTTTATCTGATTGAGTCACACAGGTGCCTTTCCTATTTAGTACTTCTAATTCCTAATTCCATCTTGTTATTAAAATTAACTCATGCTGTTTTCACCTTTTGTGATTCTAAATACCCTTTACCTTATAGATTGTTAATGTCTGATTCTTAGAAACGACACAGTATAACTGGGTTTAATCCAACCAATTTGTCTGCTATTAAATATATTCAACCTGATCACAATTACTGTAACAACTGACTGAGTTCACGTTTTCCTTTCATCTTTATTACCTATCATTTTTTAATATTTGTATATATTTCAGTTTCCTCTTTTCCCCTATTTTTACTGGTTTACATAATTACTATTCATTTGTTTTCCCTCCCTAATTAATTTAACAAATAGTTACCTTTCCTCTCTCAACCTTTATTCCAATTACATATTTCTGTTAACACGTTATCAAGATTCCAAACATTTATTCAAGCAAGATGTTCTATTGCATCCCTAATGAGATGAGGTCTTTAAAATCCTGTTACTTCTACCCCTCCCAACTCTCCCAGAAAAAGGCCTTAAGATTCCTTTTATTTCTACTTTTCTACCTCCTCAACTCCCAACATTTTGCTGAGATAGTTTTGAATATGTAGTCATAGACTACATTGATTTTCCTTTCCAGCACATTGATATTTGGAAAGTAGAACATGCTTACTCTTAATTAAATTCCACTGAAGTTGTTTATTGTACCAAATTATAAATCATATACAAAAGATTGTTTTTTAAAAACTCTCAAAGATTGGGGCACCTGGGTGGCTCAGTCAGTTAAGCGTCCAACTCTCATTTTGGCTTAGGTCATGATCTTGTGCAGGTCATGAGACTGCATCCTGCATTGGGCTTGCACTTGGCAGCACAGGAGTCTCCTTGGGATTCTCTCTCTCCGCCCCTCTGGTGCACGTGCACACATGCACACACTCATAAATAAACATTAAAAAAACCCCAAAACTCTCAAAGGGGTGCCTGGGTGGCTCAGTCAGTTAAGCGTCTGACTCTTGATTTTGGCTCAGGTCATGATCTCAAGGTTTGTGAGTTCAAGCCCTGCATCAGGCTCCATGCTGACAGTGTGGAGCCTGCTTGGGATTCATTCTCTCTCCCTCTCTCTGTCGCTCTCGCTCCTGCTCTCAAAATAAATAAATAAACTTAAAAAAAAAAAAAAGAAACTTTTCAGATCACCTTACAAAGCCTTTTAAGACCTAGGTCCTAGCTGACCTTGCCAAACCCACATGGTATAACATTTTCTCCTTTGCTCCCCAAACTCCAGCAATAGTGGTCATTCTTTCTTTTCCTTGAACACACCAAACTCATTCTTGTAAAACTATCTTAGCACCTTCTCTTCCCTATTTGGAAAAGCTATCTCTGTGATCATGGCATGCTGACTCTTCATTTAGTCCTTGCTTAAAATGTTAGCTTCCTAATAAAAAGTTTCTCTGAACATGCAATCTAAAGAAACCATGTTGTCACTCTCTGTAACATCACTCAATTATACTCTTTACATAGAACTTATTATTTCATGTTTTACTTGTTCATTATTAGTCTTTGCCCATAAAATTTGTAAACCACAGGAATGCAGGGATCTTGTCCTTTTTGTTCATCACTATATCCTTATGGCTAGAACACAGCAATCACTTGATAAATATTTGGAATGAATAAACGTGTATATCTAAAAGGCTGTATGCAGTCAGGAGTCCATTTATCAGGTTAAATAACTGTATAAAATAACTGTATAAAGAATGGTTGTGTTGGTAAAAACTGAGCCACTACTAGCCACCATGCAAAAATCCAAAATACTAATTTTTCACCCAAGGTGCAAATATCATAATTCAGGCATTTAAGGACACTTGCAGGGGCGCCTGGGTGACTCAGTCAGTTAAGCAACCAATTCTTGATTTCAGCTCAGGTCATGATCTCATGTCATGGTCATGGGATCAAGCCCTGCATGAGGTTCTGTGCTGAGCGTGGAGCCTGCCTGGGACTCTGACTCTCTCTCTCTAATAAACATTAAAAAAAAAAAAAAGACACTGCAAATTTGTTTATATTTATTGACTGGACATCTTGGTTGGAAACAATATACCCAGACTCTAGACTGTTTATTCTCCTTCTTCCTAGTCTTCTAGAGTTTCCATATTCAATCACTGTTTTCTTTTCAATACATTTTATGTGGAAAGGCAAATCATTCTTCTCTTCCTCCATTTATTCTTTAAAAACAAAAAGTCTATTGCTGTTCTCAAATATTTACTCTCCTAAACGAACTTTAGCATTAACTGGTCAAATTTCTTAAAATGACAACAAAGTCACTGAGATTTTGTCTAAAATTGCATTTAAGGAGTAAACTAATAAAGAATGTAATAGAGGTCTCGAGTACATCTTTAGATACATTTATAAAGGCTTTATAACTGTTAACTTTATTACTGGATATTTAATTGTTGCTGTAAATAAAATTTTGGTCTCTCCAATATATACTCCAATTGATCAGAGTTGAATGAAGGAAACTATTAATACTATTAGTCTTGTAGCCTACCATCTTGCTCAACTTTATTATTTCTAAAGTTTCAGATGACTCTTATAAGGAAGACAGTATCATCTAAATGCAATTTTATTTTCAGATATCTTTAGACAGCAATTTATAATACTATAATAAATTGGTACCACCTCTCTCAACAATTTAATAGCACTTATCAAGAGCATTAAAAATATTTGTAACCTAGTCCAAAGAATCCTTTCACAGAGAATTTATCTTAAGAGAATCATTTAGAAATTTATACACAAAGTTGTACTTGAATGTGTCATATATAAAAGTCATGAAGTAATGAGTAAATAAATTATGAATACCTGCAGGATAACCTATTATGCATTCATTAAAAATCATTTTTAAAAGTCAACTTAAGCGCGCCTGGGTGGCTCAGTCAGTTAAGTGTCTGACTTCAGCTCAGGTCATGATCTCACAGTTCGTGAGTTCAAGCCCCATTTTGGGCTCTGTGCTGCAGCTCAAAGCCTGGATGAAGCCTGCTTTGGATTCTGTGTCTCCCTCTCTCTCTGCCCCTCCCCTGCTCGTGTTCTTTGTCTCAAAAAATGAATAAACGTTAAAAAAAATTTTTTTAATGAATTAATAAAAGCTTATGAATTAATAAATAAAAGTGAAAAATGTTACGATGCATTTAGGTGAAATGCATATATTAAAAAGCACACAGAAAAAAAACACTGAAAAAGAAATGCATCAGGATCCTAATAATATAATTTTCTATTTTGAGAGCCTTCAGAAAATTATAAAATCTCTATAATACTTATCTTTCAAACATACTCTTTATGCAAACATTTCTAGTATTTTACCTATGTTCTTTCAATGTATTCTATTCATCTTTGTACTTTATTGATGCTTCAAAATTCTCTACAATATCCACATACTTTTTACACTAATAAATAATAAGTATTTTTAAAAATTTTAAATTGGAAAATCACTGCATGCTTCAGTTTCATAATGGGCCAACAGATTCTTTACCTAGGGAGGAAAAACCAGTTCTTTTTTTTTTTTTTTTTTTTTTTCATAGTATTACCTTATATTTGTTTCAAGGTATACAGCTCATCTAGTGCTTTTACACATCTCCTCCCATTGTATGGTTGGGGTGACATTCTTTTTTTTTTTTTTTTATTTTTTATTTTTTAATATATGAAATTTACTGTCAAATTGGGGAAAAACCAGTTCTAATACCAGATTAAATATTCTAGGTTACTGGTGCTACCAAATATACTGTATTTAGAACCTATCTGTCCATGAGTCAGAAAGGAAGTCGAGTCATTCAAGTTGTCAAAGTCACCTACAACAACAACAACAACAAAATGGCAGCAATTTTTTGAAGTTTTTCAAGCTCTAGATATTAATACTGCTATTTATTATTTATTCCAGCCTAGTTTCAAACTCAAAGCACACCTCACTGTGCTCAGTACACAAATGAAAAAAAGCCTGGAAAAGACTTACCTTCCACAAGTATCTATTTTTTGTTTATTAAACCATTCTCTTATAAATAATTTAGTTCAAAAATTTATAGTCTCTCATGTGTTGAGGGATAAAGATAAAGGACCTTCTAGTACTCTTTAAAGATCAGAAAAAAGATGTAGCTTAGTGTTCACATGAAGGGAACAAAAAGGCTTATGTGAAAAGAATTCACAAAGTAAAATGTACTATCGCAAAAGTTCTCAGCTAATCTCCAACGAAGATAAACACAAAATAATTTTAGGTAAGGATCCAAAGATTAATGGGCTAAATTCAACCTAAAGATAACTATGCTGCTGAATAAAGCACTCAGGTATATTCATTACAAGTTTTTTATAAAGAGTAGCTGCTTCATATCTAATCCCTGGCAGTAATTTTAGTACAAGAGACTGACAGAATGTCAAGATTACTTTTTTTTCCCATCATCTATTACTTAAAGAAATTTCAAATTTTATAGTTTAGTCAGTTTTAAATCATTATCTCACTTGTTCCTCACAAATCTCCTTAAAATCGGGCAAATATTATTATCCTCATTTTACAGTAAGTTATGTGCCTACTGATACTGCTGGTTACTTAATTCCACATCTTCTGACTCCCGTTCCAGTATTATTCCAAGAGGGTAGGGATTTCTGTCTGCCCCTAGAATAGTGCCTGGCACATAAAGTCATTGAAAACATTTGCTGAATGTATCAATGAATAAATTTCCACTACAGAAATATGCATAAGCCAAAACAGTGCAAAAAATCAGCATAAACCCTACAAAGTTATTGTGAAAAACAGAATAATTTAAGATCTTTATATTATTGTGAGAATATTAGAGTACTTACATTTTATCTACTATAGCATACAGGAAAGTATTTACATAAAATGAGTCTGTTTTGTTTATGACTGTATAAAGAGTTAATGTATATTCTTTAGCAATTATATTTTTAAAATCTTATTAATGGATTTCAAAAAAATATGTAGCACTTATGAGTTAAAAATTTTAAAGATATAATGACCCATCTATATCTGACAGAAAATAATGCTTCAAAGAGAAAAATAAAATAATTTTTCTTCCCCAGTAGATTAAAATATCTGCCCAATCCATTCACCTAAAACATGTAAGAATTGTGAAGTATTTCAGAATTATAAAATATGACTAAATTTTTTGTTGACAGGATCATCTTTATAATTCAGAACTGTGGTGTTCAGTAAGGGGGAATATATGCATTTTATAAAATAATACAAGTTGTCCTCTTTACTTTCTATACACCTTTAAAGAAACTATAGAGTTAAAATTATGTAATTAAACAACTGTGCATTCTTAAAAAATTATTTTCAAGTTATTTACATCATTCAACACTTCTGCTAAAGGACATGTGCCTGCCAATGTTATTACAAAGTGAACAATCAGCAATCATAAAATTGTTTTGGGTCAGAATAGGCATACATTGATGTTTAGAGTTTTAACTCTACATTTAAGGCATTCTAATTCCACTTCCCCCTCAACTCTATCTAAAAAAGTATAAAAACAAAAGTATATCAGTAAAAGCAAAGTAGTCCTATCAATGTAAATATATAACCATATTGAGAATTATGGTGAAACACTAGCCACCAAAGTCAAATATCATGTTCTACCATCAATATTTCCTTTTATTAAAATAATAAATAAACTTTAATGATGAACTCAATGGATATTTTTCAAAGCATATAAATAATCTGGTATCTTACTGTTATATCCATGCTCTAATTTCATCAATATTAAGCTTACCTTTCCTTTTGGTCCAGACTGCTTAAAACATGAAAAAGAAAAAAAATGTAAGAGGCAAGACCTCATTTTTGATATATCATTGTAGTTTTAGTAACTGCGGTCAATAAGGCAAAACTCTGATGTGATTAATTTGTTTTAAACACATTATATATATACTATATACTAAGTTTTGAATCTTGTCAGATAAGTAAATTATTTTTAAGTTTTTGTTAATATAGAAAATTTATATCTAAACATATTTAAGAAAAAAGGATGTACAAAGATATGAAAGATTCTTGGGAGAGCTTTATTTAACCATCAACCAATTGATGATAGGTTTAGAGTAGTTATATTGTCTTCAAAGAACAATAAAATTTTCTGAAAGTTATAAATTTTTAGTGGTTCCAATTCTGTTATCAGGTGTGATAATCAGCTTCTGAATAAGAAAAAAAAATTTTTTAAGGTTGGAACTTTTGGATAAAAGCCATAGATTAAATACAGCAGCATATGGCTTTAGACACAAGAAAAGGCCTTGGATTTAAAATCATGGCCTCCAATCAAAAATACAATTTATAACAGGTCCACCCTTCTCCACATTCAAGGAAAACCTAAAAAGCTATCAATATCAATTACTCAATAGTAAAATTACAAAAACCTTCAATTTAGAGTAAGATTCATAACCTAGAATTATTTATTATAAAATGAACAAAATATTCAAAACTGTAAGCAAAACATAGTTTACAAACTCCCCGAGTCCCCATATAAACTCTCACATTCCAATAACGTGGAACAAGTAAAACATTAATCATAGTAAATTAAGAGGAAAAAATAGTAATGTGGGTTTATACAAACAACACTGAAAAGACCTATTTTTTTTTAAATTTCAATAGTAAAGAATTATAAGCTTACATGAATACCATATTTGAAATTTTATCTCTACCATTAAAAAAAAGGATGATCTCTATAAAATAAATTTATGTTAGAAAAATAACAAAAAACTGAGGGAATATTACTACACCCCTATTAAAGTAAATAAAATATAAACGTGAAACTTTAAGTCCAGCTTATCTTATATATTTATTTCTTCTGGAGCTTCAGGAAAACTAAAATGAAAACTCAAAGTTAGGCATTAACACCTAATATAGCCATTTCTAGCTCTACATTGTTGTGCCCAAGAAGTGAGAAGAGTTTAGTAGTCTATCGTTTTTGTTTTATAAACTCACCTGTATAGAGTAAAGGAAATAAGTAGAAGACAGAGTAGCAGTAGAAACAGGTTTGGTTCTTTCCAATAAACCAAGGGAGTTAGGAAGAAAACAAAAAACAAAACAAAAAAATATACATATGCCCATGCTCATTTCTCTTATCCTTGAAGAAAATGCATTTATTATGATAAGATATTTAATTTATAAGTCACTGTACTTGTATAAAATTCCTCAATATGTGTTTATTATCAAGTCCTGCACTGGAGGAGCATATATATTAGAAAAAAAAAAGAAAAAAAAGTTTTTAAAAAATGGATAGGGAAGCCATTATTAGTAATGTAGGACTTTGTAAAAATGTCAACTTACATTCTTGTTGGACTATTTCATTCTTGAACTAGTGCTGTACTAGTGTTCTTAAAATTTTTTAAAAAGGAAGGAAAAAAGAGAGACTGATTGATTCTGGTATCCATGACCTGATTTAAGACTTCAAAAATTCTTTCAAAGTGGTGCTTTTCATTAATAATTAAATCTTGCTTATTCCAGGAGCCCATTTTCCCATTTATGGATTATATATGCTTTTGTAGACATTCATTTTCCCCTATGGTCCTTACAAGTCTTTTCACCTATCCTTAATAAAAAACAAAAACAAAAACAAGTGAAAATGTAAATAAAACATAAACCAGTAAATGTTTTCTTTTAGCAAGTCTCACTGAAGTTAGGGGTGGAGATGGTATAGAGTTATATAGACCTTTTAATTTCTGCATTTCATTTTTCCATACTAAGACTACCCTCCTTCATCACTATTAGTATACAAACAACCTCTTTTAAATATAACTTATATTAACATTTGTAGTAGCAGTAAGAAAATAGATTAAAATCCTAATGTTCTCCCAAAGAGTAGTTCTAATAGTAGTAATCTTATCAGATATTTTAACAATCTTCATTTATTCCCTTTGGATTAAAAAGGTGTGATGTACTTGTTCCCACATCTTACTAAACAACTGCAAATTATTCAAAATGCAGGTATGATTTACTTTTAAAAGACAAATTATACCACTCTCCCCAAGAGGACTGTGTGTGTGAATTACCAGCTTATGGCATTTCCTTTAATTTCAAATTAAGAGTTGAGAAAATAGGAAAAATTAGGAGAAACTGTAAAAGCCAGTAAAAACCAGGGTGCTCACCTCATCTGAAGCATGACAACTGTGCCAACACTATACTAGTTAAAACCAAAAGTTTCGTGGTAACCGTTTTGGTGAAAGCTTTCTTCATGCCTTTGGAGATGTGGTTCCTACTGCATGGAGTCTTTTCTAATGAGTACACTCAAAAGCTTCTTTGGGGGCACCTGGGGGGGCTCAGTTGGTTGAGTGCCTGACTCTTGATTTTGGCTCTGGTCATGATCCCAGGGTGTGTGAGATTAAGCCCTGCATCCGCTGGCTCTGTGCTGACAGCACAAAGCCTGATTGGGATTCTCTCTCTCTCTGCCCCTCCTCCGCATGCTCTCTCTCTCTTTCAAAATAAATAAATAAACATTAAAAAAAAAAGCTTCTTTACTACTTCCTTTGTGAATTCTTCACTGCCTCCTTCTCTGTAAATAGCACTACGCAAACTGTGTCTACTACACTGCACTTACCATGTAATCATTTGTTTACTTGTCTTTCTGTCCTCTACCCTAATCAAACTTGAGTGGGAAGGCAGGGACTTTGCTATATTCACCTCTGACTATTCTGTACCTCATCTATGTCTAGTATGTAACATAAAATCACTCAATGATTTTGAAGGAAGAAAACTGGGAAAACTCCCAGTGACCTGTTTTTGAATGTCAAAATCTTTTTAACGACAATCACACTTTAGTAAGTATAAGAAATGTTTATTCTGTAAATAAGAGACAAACATAAATACAATCTGCCCTGCTGACATGACTTTTCAGTTTTCCTTACTGCCCCTAGTTGTAAGAACAAGTATTTTCATTCAGGATTGTTTCTCTAAATATAAACTAATTCAGGTTTGTTTGGTTTTAAAGAAACAATATTTTACTAGTAAATGCCATTTCCTATTAACAGAATCTAGCCTTTTATGCAGATGAACAATAATACATATGCAAGGTATAATAGGTGCCAAGACCTAGAATAAAACAAAACACAAACCAATTTCCAGACTGAAATCAGTTTTTTAACATTAACAATGATGAAAGGAGGTATGGAGAAACTAGGTCACACTGCAAATAACTCCAAACTAAAAAATAAGTTCAAAAGCAATAATTTTGGTTGCAGAACATATCACTTAATTATAAATTATAGATGAGTATTTCAACATGGACCACATTTCAGAAAAAAGACAAATCTTTGTCAGCATTGGATTCTATCAGTGTGATCAGTGTGTGAAAATAGTGTCTCTCCTTTTTGCCTCTCTAATAATTACCCTCCTTTTATTATTTATTCTCATGTTTGTGCCACATGTTGGCCAGAGAGCTTGATTTGTGTACTTTACAGTAAGATAAGACAAGTTTTTGGTATGTGCAGTAATTTCTCTTTTGGTCTTTTTAGTTGTATTTCTCAAATATGTGAAAACTGATAAAATAATACATTTAAGCAAAAGATTTTATTATCTGAAAGTACGAGAAAGATTTAAGGTTTTTAGGCTGAAAATCTATTATGCTATAGCCAATCTATCTATGTACATAGCAAACATAGCAACGGTTTCTAAGAGTCAGGACACATTTTATGAATGAGCAATAATCTCGACTGACATTTTTAAAAAATGAAGAACATATATACCAAATCTTCAAATTTAACTATTCATAAAAACATTTTACACAACTATTCATAAGGCAAAAATTTAGATTTATTTTATTGTTGAAGACTAAAAATTTCTTAGTCGATTGAAATGGACCCAGAACTGAAATTGAACTGAAATTTCATAACCGTTCAAAAAATGGTTATGAAAAACCTCCAAAGCATTTAAAACACCAAGTTTCCCCACTGTTACTTTCATTATTTCAAGGTTTAAGTATTACTTTCATGATCAATGAGAACATCCAAATCTACTAAAACTATTAAAACACAAAATTTTTCCAATGAAAGCTAATAATGTGATTTGTTTTGAAACTATGAAATCCAATAAATCTTAAAATGAGCTAATAACTAGTTTTACTTATCAGAGCAAACCTACCACCTGAAGATTTCTTGTCAAATGTTGTACAGTCAATGTTGTAAAATCAGATTAATTTAACTGGAATATAATGTAACAGAAAGGTTTTCATTTATGTCTCTATTCACAGAACGTGATTTGTTCAAAAGCAGATATAAAATAAAATTCTTAGGACATGAATTATTTCAGAGACATGAATATCTTGTTACAGACAACGGAAACACAGTAAAGTTCCCCAAAGTAAAAAAGTTGGTTAAAGGAAAAACAAAAAAAAAAACAGTGAAGAAGTATTAAAGAGGATGGTATGTATATACTAAACAAAGGCAATTAGAATCCTTACCTTTGGGCTGCTGTTTTTACTAGTGACGTCTGTACATTAGCATGTTGAAAACGTCTACCATGAACTACAGTTCCAGAACATATTGATGCATTTTGTACATTTTCACTGCAGATGCAAGAAACAAAGAATAATTTGAACAGAGGAAAAATTACATACACACATGCAAAATAAATCCTTTCAAATCTGAACACATACACACAAAAAGCTCCACGCTAAAATATGTATTTTTACAGATCAATCCAATGACCATGTTAAATTGTCCACCAGGAGTTTTCCACTTTCTGAATTTGTCTCTGAAATGTTTCTAATACAATTCATGAAAGAAGATAAAACAGTAGAAGAACACTAGAATAGAAATCAGGAATCCAAATGAATGTTCTGTACTGTAAGATATCCAATAAATTAACTCAGATATATTTTTTCTTATTCTGTTAGGAACTATACATAAAAAAAGCTTTTAAACTGTATTACAAAGATTTCTTATATGTCAAAATAAAAATCAAATGTACTAACTGTAAAAAAAAGAAAAAGAAAAAAAAAAGTCAGGAGTCCCAAATTCTACTTCTGATTCTGCCATTGACTTCAAAGTTACTTAGCCTTCATGTACCACAGTTTTCTCTCTATAAATTGACACAACTGAAATTGAAACAGTGCTTTTCAATCCTATTTCTGGGAGGTATAACAGCACAATCAATCATATCAGTAAAAGTGGTTCACTAGGACAACCCCTAAGGATTATAACTAGAAAAGGAAGAGGAATAAGAAATCTTAAAAAAAAAAAAAAAGAAAAAGAAAAAGAAAAAGAAAAAAATCCCTTTTGAGATAATCCTGATTAAGTGTCTCCTAAAGGAGACATGACCCTTCTACCCTCCAGTGCCTTCTACTTCTAGTATTATGACCAACATTTTACTAACTATATGAGAGGAAGCTCATCTAATGAAATCTCAGTCTACTGGAAATTTTCTTGCAATATTTTTATTCAGAACCAAAAAAATCACTGCAGTCAACCATAATCCCAAATTCAAAGCAAAGAATTCACGCCCTGGTACAACTTTACCTCTTGGCACTGCTAAAAAGGTGAAAGTATAGGCTGGGTCAACTGGCCACAAAGGCAGTTAATTTTTGGTGTCAAACCCTTTATCTTTTCTGAAATGACTATACCTCAATTTCTTATTGTTGCTCAACATGTTAAGTCCAATCGGGTTGCCTTTCAAAGGTTTTAAACTGTCAGCCTTGTTTCGTCTCGCACATGTCTTCCAGGGGTCACCAGAACTGGTAGAAACAATTTCAGATTGACGATTTAACTGTAAAAAGATCCATAAATGTTACAGAGTCAATAAACACAATATGGTTGTTTGAAAACTCACTTATTAAAAAAGCTGTAACAATAGTACCAGCTGTTGGAGACGGGAGAGAAGGATGACAGTGTCATGAATTTAAGAATAATTCAACTGTAATACTTTTTTTTCCTAAAGAGAACACAAATATGTAGGACCAGGGGTGTTCATATTATTTTCTCTTCATTTAAGTGTCTCCAAAGGTCTTTAAGATAATTAAAAGAGAAAAACAGAAGACATGAAGGATAGACTATCTTCAAACAGAGCTTTACTGAGAGTAAAGAAAAATATTTCCCCTGCTACTGCTATTTGTAGGACAAGTACAGCCAAATGTGGTAATAAGTCATCATTTCAATTTACACAAGGACTTTGGCCTTAGCATCAAAGTTTCTATACAAACACAGAAACTGAAATGTCTTGATACTTTCATTGTTGCCAGTGATAATATATAGCATATCAACAATCACTTTGGGGAGATTACAGTGTGACAACAGGATGGCCCATTCCTTGGAAAATTCTTTTAAACAAAGAAACCTACTCTTACTACATTCATCACATCAGACATTTAAAAGCTACTTTCAGGGGCGCCTGGGTGGCTCAGTCGGTTAAGCATCCGACTTCAGCTCAGGTCATGATCTCACGGTCCATGAGTTCGAGCCCCGCGTCAGGCTCTGGGCTGATGGCTTGGAGCCTGGAGCCTGCTTCCGATTCTGTGTCTCCCTCTCTCTCTCTGCCCCTCCCCCGTTCATGCTCTGTCTCTCTCTGTCCCAAAAATAAATAAACGTTAAAAAAAATAATTAAAAAAAAAAAATAAAAGCTACTTTCAGACTCATTAAGACAAAGGTCCACAGTTCTTAGTGATAATTTACCCAAAAACAACACTTTCAAAATCATTCTTATTTATTTTTATTTTTTTTATTTTAATGTTTATTTTTGAGACACACACACAGAGAGAGAGAGAGCCCGCACAAGTGGGAGAGGGGCAGAGAGAGAAGCAGACACCGAATCCGAAGCATGCTCCAGGCCCCGAGCTGTCAGCAAAGAGCCCAACGCGCGGCTCGAACCCACAGACCATAATAAGATCATGACCTGAGCCAAAAGTCAGGACGCCCAACCACTGAGCCACCCAGGCACCCCTCTTATTTACTTTATTTTTGAATCAGTGGCCTAATATTTTATTTTCCACTCATATACAAGAAAATACAATTGTAAGAAGAGAGGAACTTGGCTTTTATTCCACAATTGATCTCCATAGAAACCTAACATTTCCCTAAAAAAATCTCTCTCACAAAAAAGTCCTCCTGAGTACAGAGTTCATTTTGCCAACACTATTCTTATTTTTAGGCAAATCTACATTACAAAATTCCAAAAAGATCTATTTTTGACACACTGCTTATCACTTTCTCCTCCTTGAGACATTTTGTTACTTCCTAATCTTTTACAGCCATGTGCTTCAGACTCTTCCATTTCTGGCAGTGGCACATTAAGTAATGCAGATCAATTTCCTTCCATTATCTGAAAACAACTAGAAAAAAACCTGGACAAAATGCAAACTAAAAAAATGTATGTTTGAGACAGCTGAGGACTCCGAAGGCAGTGAAGAATTAAGAACTAAGATCAGGAACAAGAAACACAAGAGACCTGAGCCCAGATTTGTATTTTCCCCTGATGCATCTATTGATTCCAGAAGATGCAACTGAGAGGCTAAGTCGGAACTTCCAACAGAGAGCTAGAGAAACAAAAAGCAGGGATGCACATTTACCATATGTGACTGGCCTCATAAACCTTCAAAATTTGGATCAGAATGATAGGCTATGAATAATAGCCTTCGTAAAGACTGAAATCCAGCTTCTAATCATCTCAACCTTCAGTTCAATTAACGAAGTTCCAAATGTTTAATGTAAATCAGAATTACTTGCATAATTAATTACAGAATTAAATTGCTGTGTCCAACCTTTTACAGTTTATTCTTATTCATTAGGTCTAGGGTGGGCCTAGGAATCTGTATTTCTAGCAAGTCCCCAAGTGATGCTGATACCACATCTGGAGAACCACTGGATTAAGGTGATCTGAGACTGCTAATGCTCCTAGTAACAAGCCATAAGTAAATATATTTCTCTTCCAAAAAGATAATTTTCTAGGCCTCCAACTACCTCCATGATTTTTCATATGCAATTAACATTCATAGCAGACTCAAAGAAATTAGACACATGATCAAATCAAAAGAAACAATTAAAAAACGGGGAAAAAAAACCCACAGGGGATAAAGATAATGGGATTATCACACTCTTTCATTTCTGTTAGAAGAATACAATCTCTTTTGCATTTGGTGAATAGCATTATTGTGGAAAGATAACCATTTAGGAATCAAACAGACTTGTCTCTTCCTAGCTGGGTAACCTTCCTTATAGTCATAGGGTTATTTCATGCATTAACAAAAGTATACACAAACTGCCTATCCCTGCGATGGGCAGATGGGTAGGAATTCAGTTATCAACAGTTCCCACTCAATTAGAAATACAGGTATCCTCTCTTAGCCTAACAACTGGTCATTAAGATGCATTCATCTGAGGAAAATTAGGCCTATCTAGTCATTGTGACCTAGCCCTTTCCCCAAGTTATTCTGAAAAAATGCCTTAAGTCAACGAATGGTTCTCAAAGTGTGGTTGCTGGACCAGCAGAACCAGCATCATTTGCAAACACTTAAAGTGCAAATTATCAGGCCCCACTCCAGATCTCCTAAATCAGAAACTCTGGAAGTAGGGTCCAGCAATGTTTTTATCAAACCTTCCAGGTGATTCTGACGAACACTAACACTGGAGGGTCAATGCTCTGGGTGATTTTGATATATATAGCCTGTTAAGAATCTCAGAAGCAAAAAGTTTCCATTAACAAATGATCATATAAAGGCACCTGGATGGCTCAGTCAGTTGAGAATCTGACTCTTGGTTTCGGCTCATGTCATGATCTCACGGTTTCTTGAATTCAAGCTCCATGTCGGGTTCCGTGCTAACAGTGCAGAGCCTCCTTGGGATTCTGTCCTCTCTCTCTCTGCCCCTCCCCCACCTGCGCTATCTCCCTCTCAAAATAAATAAATTTAAAAAGATTTTTTTAATGTTTATTTTTTGAGATAGAGACAGAAGTGCAAGTAGGGGAGGGGTAGAGAGAGAGAGAGAAACACAGAATCTGAAACAGGCTCCAGGCTCTGAGCTGTCAGCACAGAGCCCGATGATGGGGCTCAAACTCACAAACCGTGAGATCATGACCTATGTAAGCGGACGCTTTAACTGGCTGAGCCACTCAGGTGCCCCTCAAAATAAGTAAATTCTAAAAAAACTTGAAAAAAAAAAGGGGGGGCTGATCATACAATTTCATTCTATCTAGGCAATTACAAAAGCTAATATTTAGTGAATACTTACTATGAATAGGCATTATGTTAGTTACTTTATATTCAATCTCCATATTTTATACATTTCAGTAGTTCTTCAGATTGGGATTCAGCAACCACACCTAAAACAGGTCAATTACTTGCTGCTGTTGAGTGATAGGATTAATTTCCCACTTCAATTCTCTCCTTAACAAAATCTCTCCACCACATGTCATTTAAACTCTATTGACATTCTATCCTTGTGCTATGAAGATCAGTGAGCTGAAAAAGCAAATCAACCTGTCCAAACTAGTTAAATGGCTTTAAACATTTAAAGACCAGTCTGATTCCAAAGTCTATGTGCTCCCATACTATACTGCATGAGAAATTTTTATAATGCTGTTTATAATGCTGTAGAAATATAAATAATGATGCTTAACAAGAAAAAAGCAGAAACAAACTGTGTTATTCCAGAAAGGACTCACCATTGGAATACCAACTATTCTACAGATACCAAACAGGAACTGCACTAAATATTCCTTTATATAAATGTAGAAAGTTCATCTTCCCTTTTAAGAATTGTTTAAGCCAAGGGGCACCTGGGTGGCTCAGTCAGTTAAGCGTCCAACTTCAGCTCAGATCTCGCGGTTCATGGGTTCAAGCCCCACATCGGGCTCTGTGCTGACAGCTCAGAGCCTGGAGCCTACTTTGGATTCTGTGTCTCTCTCTCACTCTGCCCCTCTCCCACTTGTGCTCTGTCTTTCTCTGCCTCTCAAAAAAAAAGAAGCGTAATAAAAAAAATAAATAAAAATAAATAAAATTCAAGATGATATATTCAATCTGGATGTTCCTGAAAATTTTTAATTTTTCTTCCCCTCTGCCCCTCTGTTTAATAGCCTAACACAGTTTTCTAGCTAATGCAAGCATAAGATCAGGAGAACTACTGTAGACAGAAGGATTAGCACAAAACAATCTTGATTACAAAACCAACTTTAAATACAGGCATTAGCCACTGGTGGAAGACTCAGTGGAGCCATGCACTATATAGGTTACATAGCCTCACAATTCTCACAACCATCCTATAAAATGGACAATTATTAGCAGGTCTAGAATCTGATACTCTGATGAACTACTCTAATACTTTACTCATCCAAAAAAAGCTGTTTCTCTCAACTATCAATCCACATGGAAAACCTTTACACAGTACAAACAATAGGACAGGGATCAGCAAACCTTTTTTGTAATTTTTTTTTTTAATGTTTATTTATTTTTGAGAGAGAGACAGAGAGTGAGCAGGAGAGGGGCAGAGAAAGAGGGAGACACAGAATCCGAAGTAGGCTCCAGGCTCTGAACTGTCAGCACAGAGCCCAATGCAGGGCTCAAACCCACGGACCATGAGATCATGACCTGAGCTGAAGTCCAATGCTTAACTAACTGAGCTACCCAGGTGCTCCAGCAAACCTTTTTTGTAAAGGGTCACATAACAAGTATTTCAGACTTTGTGGGTCAACAGTCTCTGTTGAAACTACTCAACTCTGTCCAAAAAATTCAAATCTGTGTTATAGCATGAAAGCAGTAATAGACAATACATAAACAAATAAGCACAGCTGTTTTCCAATAAAATTTTATTTATAAACACAAATTTAAATTACATATAATATTTGCATGTAATAAAACAGTATTCTTTTGACTTTGGGGGAAATCATTTAAAAATGGTTCTTAGGCCATAGATTGTAGGCAAAATTGGCCTGTAAGCCTTAGTTTGCCAATTCTGTATTATATATTCATCAAGCAACAAATGAGCATAGTCAGTTACTAGAATTTAAGCTCCATAGGAAAAAGAAACTTGACTACTTTGTTCACTAGCATCTGGAACACTGTGATCAATACATATTTGTTGCATGAATAAATTTTTCATTGGGACTATGAAATGTGTAAAAATTATCAATATATGGTTATCATCCACCCGAACTTATCACACATCAAATAAATCAATTTAATGAAAAAATAAGTATTCAAGAAATATAGCACGTAAGAATTTCAGATAAGAAGATAACCTAAAAGAATCTATTAAATGATTACACATTTATAACGTACATTACAGGGGTTTTTGGGTGGCTCAGTTGGTTAAGCATCTAACTACTGGTTTTCGTTTATGCCATGATCTCATGGTTTGTGAGATTGAGCACCGCATCATTGCGGAACCTACTTAGGATTCTTTCTCCTCTCTCTCTGCCCCTTCTCCCACTCGTAGTCCCTCTCTCTAAAAATAAATAAATGTTTTAAAAAAGTTCATTAAAGGGGTGCCTGGGTGGCTCAGTCAGTTGAGCGTCAGACTTCCGCTCAGGTCATGATCTCGCAGTATGTGAGTTCGAGCCCTGTGTTGATAGCACAGAGCCAGGTGCCTGCTTTAGATTCTGTGTCTCCTTCTCTCTCTGTGCCTCTCCTTCTCCGCTCATACTCTGTTTGTCTCTCAAAAATAAGTAAACATTAAAAAAATTGTTTAAAGAAAAAAAAACACACCACATAAACTGAAAACCAATGTCACAGAAGTTAGTAACTGAAAACACCTTTTATTTTTCCCTGCAAAGTTTACTATATTTCTGTCCACCTAAAGAACACCTAAACAGTAGCACTCTAAGCAATCCAGATGTCAAAATAAAAGCTAGAGGGGCACTTGGGTGGCTCAGTCAGTTAAGCGTTCGACTTCAGCTCAGATCATGATCTGTGGTTCATGAGTTCAAGCCCTACGTCAGGCTCTGTGCTGATAGCTCAGAGCCTGGAGTCTGATTCGGATTTTGTGTCTCCCTCTCTCTCTGCCCCTCTCCCGCTCACACTCTGTCTCTCTCTCTCCCTCTCAAAAATAAACATTAAAAAAATTTTTTTAATAAAAAAAAAGCTAGGGAAAACTGCAATGTGAACAAACCTCATAGTTTTTCATTGTAACTTCATAAAGAAAAATTTTAGAGTACTAAGAGAAAATCTTCAAATTCTATAAATTCCCTTAATTACAACAAAATAGAGATGTTGTACAAGAAAAAAAACCCCACAAAGATGGAGGGAAAGTAAATTTAAAAGCCCCTATAATACTATTCACCTGTAAATACAAGAAATCTGTGAAGAGGGTACTATGTCAAAATAGTAAAAATTCAACTTTGACCACATACTTCCCAAGATTACAAGAAAATAGGAACTTTCATATATTATTAGCGGGAATGGCAAATGCTAACTCCTATGAATGAGGCACTTGGTAATAACTAGCAAAATTACATATATATTTACCCTCTGAAACAGCAACTGCAATTCTAGGAATCTATCCCAAAAGTATACTGTAAAGATATGAAAAGATATAAGCATAAGGCTTTACTTATTTATTTTAAAGCATAAGGCTTTATTAAAGCACTACTTATAGTAACAAAAGACTAGGAAACACCTCTGCTCATCACTAGGCAATCAACTAAATATCTATTGTTTATCCACTCACGGGAATACTATGTAACAATAAAAGAGATGATACAGAGGTTTTTTTTAAAAATGTTTTATTAATTTTTGCTAGAGGGCGTGAGCCAGGGAGGGGCAGAGAGAGAGGGAGAGAAGATTAGAAGTGGGCTCTGCACTGACAGCAGTGAATCGGAGGCAGGGCTTGAACAGACGAACCCATGAGATCATGACCTGAATCAGATGCCCAACTGACTGAGCCACCTAGGTGCCCCAAGAGATGATAAAGATCTCTAAATACTTTGCAGACTATACTGTTAAGCAAAACAATCGAAGTATCAAATAGTGTAGGCAGTTTCTCCAAGAAAGGATGTATATTGTATTAAAAAAGTGAAGAGGGGTGCCTGGGTGGCTCAGTCGGTTGAGCGTCTGACTTCAGCTCAGGCCATGATCCCATGGTTTGTGGGTTCAAGCCCCACATCAGGCCCTGTACTGACAGCTCAGAGCCTGGAGCCTGCTTCGGATTCTGTGTCTCCCTTTCTCTTTGCCCCTCCCCTACTCACGCTCTGTCTCTCTGTCTCTCTCTTTCTCTCAAAAAATGAATAAATGTTAAAAAAAAAAAAAAAAAAGAAAGGAAGGAAGGAAGAAAATTAAAATGAAAGGCTAAACCATGTAATTTTTAAAAAAGGTTGCCTATTAGTGAAAGAGAAAAGGATAGAGGAAATCAGAACAAAACCTAGACTTCTCTGAATAAAACTTTTATAGATAGGACTTTCAAATCACAAAAATGTTTTTTGTATAATTATAAAACAAACTCATTTTAATTGATTTAAAAAAAAAGTAATAGGGGCACCTGGCTGGCTCAGTCGGAGCTGCATGTAACTCTTGATCTCGGGGTTATGGGTTCAAGTCCCAGATTGGGTGTAAAGATTACTTAACACAAATAAACAAAAAAAAATTTTTTTTAAAGTTCACTCAAAAAAACAAAAACAAAAACACACAACATAGTAATTTAAATACTCATTCCTAATAGGATATACCTGACGGTGCCACCAAACACCAACAAGCAAACAGAAGGAAAAAAAATATTAATCATTTTATTAGTAATTATATTCGTATTGGTATTGTGAAACAATCTCGTAGGACAAAGCAAGTAAGTAATTAAGTTAACATCACTAGGAAAAAAGACACTAAACCCAAAAGCCATTAAAGGAAAAAAGATCAATATTTTGACAACATAAGAAAACTTTTTATCCAAGGCAATAATCGTCAAAAGCAAATGCAAAAGACTAGTCAAAAAAAAAATGGTTTAAACTATTAGCAGATAGTATCACAGCAAGGGGCCAAATTCTCCAAAAGACTCTATTTCATCAATCTATGAAACCATTATAAGCCACGTATCATTGTAAATACAAACGTGCAAACAAATTTTTCTAAATGAACTATGTCATGCCATTATTATTATGCATCTAGATATTTTTCAGAGATGTCAAAAAAGTGTTACTTAGACTCAATATAGTAAGAATTCATATGAATCAATAATATTCTACAGACTAAATTAAAAAAATGGGCAAAGATATTAACTGACAGTTATCAAAAATGAAAAATAAATGGACTACACATATGAAAACACATTTAACCTTACTCATAATAAAAGAAATGCAAATTAAGACTATATTGAGAGATGCCTGGGTAGCTCAGTCAGTTAAGCGTCTGACTCTTGATTTCAACTCAGGTCATGATCTCATGATTTGTGAGATTAAGCCCCATCTGAGGCTGCACTGACAGCACAGAGCCTGCTTGGGATTCATTCTCTCTCTCTCTCTCTCTCTAATTCTCTCTCCCTCTCCCCGCCTCCCCCACTCACTTT
Source organism: Panthera uncia (assembly GCF_023721935.1). NCBI lineage: Eukaryota > Metazoa > Chordata > Mammalia > Carnivora > Felidae > Panthera > Panthera uncia. Next base: position 38,040,602 of record NW_026057580.1, on the reverse strand, counting down.
TTCTCTGTCTCAAAATAAACTTTAGAAATATATATATAAAAATCTTCTTTTGAAGTATTAGTTTTTAGTATATAACCTAAAAAAATTAGCAAAAAAAAAAAAAATCAGAAAAGCAACACTTGCCTTTTTTCCTTTTGAGGTCTCAGAATCCTCATCTTCACCCACACTGAGTAGATTTGCCTCACTACACAGAAAACAAGGGGGAAAAAACCTTAAGTGACAATTACAACCCATACATTAATTCAGAAGTTTTATTCTCTTTGCTCACCTAATTCAGGGATCAGCAAATGTTTCCTATAAAGGGCCAGAGAGTAAACATGGTCTTTATACCAACTACTCTGCCATTTTGGTATAAAAGCAGCCACAGACCACAGGTGTGGCTGTGTTCCAATAAAACTATTAACAAAATCTAATGATAGGCCAGATTCAGCCAATGGGCCATCATTTGTTGCCCTTGCTATAAATGAACATATAATTTTTGTTTTCCTAACTGTAGATTCCATTTACAGTCACTCATTTTTCCTTTCTGTCTTGGATTTAAAATTAGGGGAAAAGAACAGAGAAACAAAATAGAGAAAAAGCTGGTAAGAAAACCTTAGCTGATATAAAGAAAGTAATTCCAATGGTGTTACCACAGTAAAACAGTTACACCTTTGCAACTCCTGGAAATATCAACACTTTAGAATCACTGGCCTGAGACTCTAAAAGATCAGACTGATATATCTATTTAATCTCAAAATATTAAAAAAGCTGAAGCTCCTAAGGATCCTCTTATAATGATAAACCAAAGAGTATGATTCATAAATGAAATATACAGAACAAGTAATATAATCATGACAAATCTAACAAAGAAAGTCAAAATAGATTCTTCTAAAGACAACTGTTAACCTATTTTTAGTAAAATCTTATTTATAATAAAAATGTAAAATATTTGTTTCATTGCTGTTTATACACATTCCAACTTTTTTACAAGTAAAAATTCTCTTTTTTCCAAACATTTTACAAAAATATTTAAAAGGTGGTATACTTTCTACTCAATTTTGGATCTAATTCAAAATTTTCAAAATTACATAAGAAAAATATATTATTTATAGGGATAAAATATAATACTAATATTATATATATAATTATAATAAAATACTTGTATTTTATTTATTATATAATAATAAAAGACAGGAGAGAAAGATGACCACAAAATACCGATTTTAGGTGAAAACCTTACCAGTTCGAAGTTCTCCTTTGAATAAAAGTTTACAGTCAGTTCAATATCTCATAGATGAAAACACATGAAAGTGGTAATGATGAGTGGAGCTGTTGCCCAGACAGAAAAGTGAAGCACCTACAATATTTATTAGCCAATATCTTCTGAATGACTTTTTGTGTAGAAATTTTTAAAAATACTTATAGTTTTGGTAGAACTCCTTGCATATATTTATGTATCTCTGAATTTGTTCTGGCCCAGTGGAAAACCAGATCAACAAACCAAGGCACCTAATAGCAATGGTGACTTTGTAATACAAATCTCGTGATATGCAAAAGGTTGTATTAAAACTATCATTTAAATTTTACAAAGCAGTCATTCTAAGCACACTAACAAAGTGTAATAACTACTCTGTTTAACTTTTGCCTGAGTTAACATCTGTGTTTATCATTTATATAGTTTCTGCTTTCTCTGGTAGTAATGTGATCTAAGATGGATAGGGCAACTGGGAAGAAAGATACACTATAGGACTTAAACTTTCACAAAAAACTCAGGGGTCTTAATGTGGGTTCACTTACTCATGATAAACAGTAGCTTTTCAAATCAGAAATGTTATTTAAAAAAAAGAACAATTTCTTTAATTGAAAATCTTTAATGATCAATTTTTAATAAGCTTACATGTATTACATGCACATAATCATTTCAAAAGACACATAATCATTCACATGCACATAATCATTCAAAAGAGAAATGAAAAAGCAAAATTATTTAATAAAAATCTTTTTCTTTCCTTGATTCTACTATAAAAGATGTTTTCTTAAGAACACCATTCTCTTAAAAATACTTCCATGGAATATAAATCATTTTTCAATGAAATGTCATTCTTATAAAATATGTGACGGAAGAAAAAAAGTTCTTACTCTTTATCTGTATCTCCTTCACTTTTGTCTCCATGATCAAAGCTCCAATTATTTTTAAAACCTCCATCTCTCTTAGATTCTGATCTAGCCAAAGCTGAAATAAAACAGAGATAAATATTCATTAACAAAGCTATTCAATATGAAATAAAATTTAGCATTTCTCAAGCTCTTTGATTAGTCTAGATGTTTTCTTAATTTTCTTGCTTTTTGAATATTTCTTATAAACATCTTATCTCCAAAATGAAAAAGAACACATTAAAATCTGTTTCTCCTAATTTACAGTTGTTCATATGCATGAGTTTGTTACCAAGAAGAAACTCAAATTGGTAAGATTTGATACAATAAAAATAGAGGCGGAGCATATCAGTATGTATAAAATATATAAAAACCAACCCTGTATGTCCATATTTGATCACTGATCAAATTACTACCTGTTACTTTGTTATTTTGTTTATAAATCATTTATGAGAACTATATCCAGACACTAGCCTTTTCTTTACTTCAGTCAATCATCTCTGCCTTTTAACAGGAGAAATCAATGTTTTCTGCGTTGACAATATGGTGAACTCAACGTCCAGGAAAATCCTCTAGATCAGAACACCACATATACTCATGATGAATTTTAAAATTTTAAGTGAGTGGCTAAAACCCTCTGAAACCATAAACAACCAGAAAGTGGGAACTGAGAGATAAATGAGTTCTGAAGCTGGCATTGTCTCAGAGTCAAAAACCTGATGGCCTAGATCCTGGGGCTTTAAGATCAAGTTTGGGATGCCAGCAAGATGAGAGGTTAAACTGATGACCAGAAGATCTAAAGGGCAACCTTAAAATTAGGTGAACTAGGAGAAAAAAAGAAACTGAAAGAAAGTAGGAATAATTCTGATGTCTTTCCTTTGCTCTGGGTTTTTAGGTTAAACTGATGACAAAGTGTATTTATCTCATGGTTAGGGAATTCCTAACAAGCTCACAATTACTCAGGTTTGGGACCAGAATTTTCATAACCATAACCTACAGGACCCAGGAAAGTCTATAATTAAAACAGTCTCACAAGAGGCTGAGTACCACTACATGTTGGAAAAATGCAAATCAAAACTATAATGAGATACTCAGTCATTAGGATAGCCATTATTATTTAAGCCAACACATTAGTAAGTGTTGGTAAGAATGTGGAGAAACTGGAAATTCTGTGCATCGCTGGTGGGAATGTAAAACAGTGCAGCCACCATGGGAAGTTCGGCAGTTCCTCAGAGTTAAACAGAATTACCCTATGTTCCAGAAATCTCATTTCTAGGTTTGTACCCAAAATAACTGGGACAGCATGGACTCTGATACTTACACACCAACATTCATAGTAGCATTAATCACATAGCCAAAGGTGAAAACAACTCAAATGTCCAGCAAAAGATGAATAAATAAATAAAATGTTCTGTGTATATATGCATACACATACACACACAGAGGAATATTATTCAGCCATAAAGGAATCAAATTCTGATACATGCTACAACATGGATGAACCCTGAAAACATTACAATGAGTTAAACAAGCTAGCCATAAAATAACATATATTGTATGACTCCACTTATATGAGGTATCAAGGATAGGCAAATTCAGAAGCAGAAAGTGCGACAGAGGTTAACAGGGGTTGGAGAAGGAGAAGAATGGAGAGTTATTTTTTTAATTGGCATATGGTTTTTGTTTGGGATGATGAAAAAGTTCTGGAAATGAATGGTGGTAATGATTGTACAACATTATGAAAGTACTTAATGACAATCCAAATTGTACACTTGAAAATGGTTAAAATTGTAAATTCTGTTATGTATATTTCTACTACAATAAAAAACCATTTTTAAAGCCTCACCCTGCAAAAAGCCTCTATGTGACTAACAGAATCAAATATAAATCCTCTCTAAAAATTTCAATACAGCCTCAAAAAGAGTTTCAAAGAATAGGAGTTCACAACCAAAATTATGAAATGGGAAGGAAGAAGTCACTATGAGCAAATCTGAAACTTCTTTACATGTATACTGGGGTTGGACAAAAAATAGTGTATAATGGATGCAAGGTTTCTCCCTGTCAGAGAAAGAGGTTACAAATAAGCAACAGAAAAGAAAACCAGAATGAACTCTGTTCATTCTAATGGTACTAGAGAAAGAGATATGAGTATGAATCCATATTTGTTTGACATATATACAGATAGATAAAAGAACAAATATAGGCATGTCTTGTAGCATGGGTTAGTATACAGAACTAAGGCTCTCTTCTCTGAGAGGTCTAAAAAGCAGTGACAGCCTAGTGGCAACAAGTACACTTACAGCCAGATCCTGATTTTTAAATATCATTCTCTAATAAACGGAGCTCAGGCTCCTAGAAGAAATGACTGATTCTAAGGATGGGGCAGGGAAAATACAAGATAAACCTGGAATATTCTGTATACTAGGAAATAAGGAGGTTCTTTTTCAAAAAAAAAAAAAAAGAGAGATGGGGGAATATCAAAAGGTTACAGGAGCCAAACTGAACCTCCCAATAGTTGAACAAGGGTGAAACAATTTTAGCAAAAATAAACAACAGTATTGAATTATAACTCCCAAAAGTAAACAAATATTCATGAAGTCATACTGACATAAATGACTGAATGAATAAATAACTAAATGGGAAAAAGGGACATACTTTCCTTAAAAAAGACTTCCAAATGATATATGCACAAATTCTTTCCAATAAGAGATGAAACAATTCCCTTTCCCTTCAGTATAGACTGGACTTGGTAACTCACTTACAAGCATCGACTACAGAAAGGGAAAAAAGTCAATTGACAGTGATATCTGACAATCACTACCTCAGCCATAATTAAGGTTAAAATCAAAAGTGACGTCTTATTCACAGGATGTAGTATTTAATACGATGTGATGAAAATGCCACTGCAGCTCTGTGGTCTTCTTCCCAAAAACCCATAATGCCAGTTAATCATGAGAAAACATCAGATAAACTGAGAAACAGTCTACAAAATACCTGACTAGTATGCTTTTAAAAAGGAAGGAAAGATTAAGAAACTATTATAGATCAGAGGAGACTAAGGAGATGTAACGATCAAAATGCTGCGGTATCCTGGATTGGACCTTGGAATAAGAAAAGGACATTAGTGAAATAACCAGGGAAGTGCAAATAAAGTCTGTAGTTTGGGTAATAGTATTATAGTTATGTTAATTTCCAAGTTTTTAACAAATGTACTATGATCATATAAGGTGCCAACATTAAGAAAAAATGAATAGTATATAAAAACTATGACATCTTCGAAACCTGTCTATGAATTTAAAATTATTCCCCAAAAAGAACATTAAAAAATCAAAAGTAAAATGAACCTGTTTTAAAAAAAGATGGTTAGGTGAAAGTTATGCTACCAAGACAGAAAAGGTAATTAAACTATAATGATTTCTAAGCTAATGAAGACTCATAATCGAGCAACTAGTATCCATCAACTAGGCAAATTAGTTAAAAAGGCCACGAGGCAGCGAAAAGTCAAGAAATGTTTATTATTTATGCACTAAAGGAACTAGGGTTCTAAACACACAATTCTAACACATCTAGTCATATGATTTCCCAATACACAGATTAGAACCTCTAAATGTATAAATGAAAGAACAATCAACAGATTAGAACCTCTAAACGTATAAATAAAAGAACAATAACCTCGAGAAAGTGATTACTGCCAATAAAAAAACATAAGTTAGAAAAAACAAACACATTATTAAAACATAAGTTTAGGGCAACTTACAGTAGGAGCAAAACCTTAAATCCTTAAAAGTCCTGGAGAGCATTTCACATTTCAATATCCTACTATAGCTGACATTAGTAATAATGGGAATAGAAAATTATGTCCACTAAACTCCACTTACAAAATTAAGTGGAAGAAGAGATAAAGGTTAAGAAGAGATCCCAGTAAGTATCACAAATCAAATAAATGCATTTTTCTCCATATGCTTCACTAAAATGACAGTAAAGGAAGGAGAGGAGAAAAAGTAGAAACCCTTAAGAACAAAAAGAAAACCAGAAAGGAGATAACAGTAAATGAGAGATATAACTAAACTGAAAGATGAAAACGTGATGGATGGGGAGGCACTGACTTAGTTGACTAGAGAAAACACACCTAAATACCTACAAGGGCACAAATATTACCAAACTGACACAAGAAGATTTGAACACTGCTGCATCAATAAAAGAAACTGAATTATTACAAATATTTCCATAAAGAAATAATCAGGCCCAAAAGGCCTCTCTAGTAATTTTTTTATACAGGTTATTTTTATTTCACAGTAAGTAATTTCATCCTATTTTTTAAGTAAACTCTACCCCCAACATGGGGCTCAATCTTACAACCCCAAGTTCAAGAGTCACATGCTCTAATGACTGAGTTAGCCAGGTGCCCCTATAGTAATTTCTTTCAAGCTTGTAAGAAAGAGCAACACATTTATTTTCCCAGAAAATAAAAGAAGGGGAAATACCCTGCACTGACTTCGCAAAGTAAAGTAAAGTATCTGGATTCCAAACCTGACAATGACACCCAAGGAAGGAAAATTACCACTCTCTCATGGAGACAAATATAAAATCCTAAATAAAATATCAGCAAATCAAATCCAGTAATATGTAAAGAAAAATATATACTAATCGAGCAGAGTTTATTCCAAAAGAATCAACATTTAAAAATCATAAATATAATTCACAAAACAAATACTTTGCAACAAACAGAAAACAGTAACAAATACTGTTTAGGGGCACCTGGGTGGCTCAGTCAGTTAAGCGCCTGACTCCTGATTTTGGCTCAGGTCATGATTTCACAGTTCCTGAGTTAGAGCCCAGCGTTGGGCTCTGCGCTGACAGTGTGGAGCCTGCTTGAGATTCTCTCTCTGCCTCTCCCCTGCTTATGTGTTCTCTCTCTCCTTCTCTAAATAAAGTTCTAAAAATTTCTTTAAAAATTAAAAAAATAATTTTTAAAAATTTAATAAATACAGTAGACATTAATCCAACTACATCAATAATCACTCTGAACATCAATGGTTTAGGTGCACCAATCAAAAGACAGAGTTGTCAAAGTGGATCAAACAACAGACCCAACCATATGCCATCTACAAGAAACATACTTCAGACACTAAATAAACAAATGGACACATACAGATTAAAAGTAAACAGATGGGGAAAGATATACCACACTAACAATAATCAAAAGAAAGCAGGAGTAGCTATGTTTTCAGACAAAGCAGATGTAAAAGCAAGGAAAGTTATTAGAGATAAAGAAGGGCATTACATAATGTTAACAGAGTCAATTTTCTTTAATTTTTTAATATTTATTTTTGAGAGAGAGAAAGCACACCTGCACAAGTGGGCCAGAGAGAAAAAAGGCACAGAATCTGAAGCAGGCTCCAGCTCTGAGCTGTCAGCACATAGGCCGATGAGGGGCTTGAACCCATGAACCATGAGATTATGACCTGAGCTGAAGTAGGATGCTTAACCATCTGAGCCACCCAGGCACCCCAACAGAGTCAATTTTCAATGAAGACGTAACAATCCCTAATATGTATGTACCTAACAACAGTGTTAAACTATATAAGGCAGAATCTAATAGAATTCCAAGAAGAAAACAGAAGACCTGTTACAATAATTGGAAACTGTAACATTCCTGTATTAGAAATGGACTGTGACAGTGGGCAGAAAATCACTGAGAACAAAGTTGAACTCAATAATACCACCAACCAACTGGAGATGATGGACATCTACAGACCACTTCTTCATCCAACAACACAAAAATACACATTTTTCCCAAGCTCACATGGAATGATTACTAAGACAAATTACATTCTGAGCCATAAAACACTTTAACAAATTTACAGAAACAGAAATCACACAACGTCTGCTCTGAGATCACAACAGGAGTAAACTAGAAATCTGTAAGTGAAAGGCTAGAAATCAACAAATGGAAAATTCCAAAATACGTGGAAGATCACAACACCTCTAAATAACAAATGGATCAATGAAGAAACCTCAAAATAAATTTAAAAATATTTTGAACTAAATAAAAATGAAAGCACAACTTACCAAATTTGAGAGATATAGTGGAAGGAGTATACACAGGGAAATTTATAGCACTGAAATCATGTATAAAGAAATATCTCAACTACGTCACCTAAGCTTCTATCTTAGGAAGCTAGAAAAAGAGCAGTTCAAAACTGAAGCATAAGAAAAGAAATAATACAAATTAGGGCATAAATCAATGAAACTGAATAGGGAATCAATAAAAAAAAAAAATCAACAAAACCAAAATCTGGTTCTTTAAAGACTAATGTAATCCATAAGCTGCCAGCCAGGCTAATTAAAAAGAGGGAAGACACAGGGATACCTGGGTGGTTCACTCAGTTAAGCATTCAACTCTTAGTTTCAGCTCAGTTGATCATCTCATGGTTCTATGGATGAAGCTCTGTAGCGGGCTCCACACTGACAGCATGGAGCCTGCTTGGGATTTTCTTTCCCCCTCCCTCTCAAAATAAATAAACTTAAAAAAAAAAAAGGCGGGGGGGGGGGAGACACAAATTACTAGTATCATAAATGAAAAAGGAACATCACTACAGATCTCATAGATATTAAAAGAATAAAGGAATAGTATTAACTACACATCCAAATTTAATAACCCAGATGAAATGGGCCACTTCCTTAAAAGATACAAGCTACCAAAACTCACACAAAAAGAAACAAATGATCTGCATAAGCCTCTATCAAAGAAATGTAATCAATAATTACTTTCCAAAACAGAAAACACCATGCCCAGACGGGTTCACTAGTGAATTCTACCAAATATTTATGGAAGAAATTGTATTAATTCTCTATTATCTCTTTCAGAAGATAGAAGCATTCTATGAGACCAACAGCACCCTAGCATCAAACCAGATAGAGACATTTACTAACAAATTGAATCCAACAATGTGTAAGAATTATGCACCATGACCAAATGGGATTTGTCTCAGCTTTGCAGGACTGGTTCATCATTCAAAAATTAATGTAATCCATTTTATCAATAGGCTGAAAAAGAAAAGTCATACAATCCTATCGATAGAGGCAGAAAAAGCACTTGATGAAATTCAACTCCTATTCATGATTTTTAAAATTCAATAAACGAGGAATACGGAGGAACTCCCTAAACTTAATAAAGAGCATCTGCAAAAATCTACAGCCAACATCACACATAATGGTGAGAAACTGAAGCTTTTCCACTAAGATCAGGTACAAGGGAGGAATGATCTCTCATCATTCCTTTTCAGTAATGCACTGAAAATTTTGCTAATTCAATAAAACAAGAGAAGGAAAAAAAGAGAGCTATAGATTGGGAAAGAAGAAATAAAACTTTGTTCAGAGATGATATTTCCACATAAAATCCAAAATAATCCATCAAAAAAAATGCAACTAAGAAGCAATTATACTGTCTGAAGAATATAAGATTAATACAAAAAGGTCAATTGCTTTCCAATATACCAATAATAAAAAAGTGGAATTTGAAATTAAAAGCACAATACCACTTACATTAGCATGCCCCAAAATATAATACTTAGCTGTAAAGCTAACAAAATATGTACAAGAGCTATAAGGAAAACTACAAAACTCCAATAAAGGTAATCAAAGTAGAACTAAATATCATGGATAGCATGACTCAATATTGTCAAGTTACCAATTCTTCCCAACATTATCTACAGATTTAATGCAATTGCAATAAAAATCTCAGCAAGTTATTTTGTAGATAGTGAGAAACAGATTATAAATTTATGTGGACAGGCTAAAGACCCAGAATAGCCAACACAATATTTATGAAGAACAAATCTGGAAGACTAACACCACCCAACTTTGAGTCTTACTATAAAACTACAGTAATCAAGTCAGTGTGGTGTTGGCAAACGAATAGACGAATCAGTAGAAAAGAACAGAGAACCCAGAACAGACCCACGTGAACATAGTTGATCTTTGACAAAGGAACAAATGCAATACAATGTAAGAAAAGTTAGTCTATTCAAAAAAATGGTGCTGAAACAACTGGACATCCACATGCAACAAAATGACTCTAGACACAAACCTCACATCCTTCAAAAAAATTAATTCAAAATGGATTGCAATGGAAAACTATAAAACTCCTACAACGTAACATAAGAGAAAACTTAAATAACCTTGAGTATGACAATGACTTTTTAGATAACAACACCCAAGGCACAATCCATGAAAGAATTAATAAGCTGGACTTCATTAAAATTAGGCACTTCTGCTATGCAAAAGACAACATCAAGAAAATGAGAAGACAAACCAGGCTGGGAGAAAATATTTGCAAAACACACATCTGATAAAGAATTGTATCCAAAATATACAAAATACTCTTAAAGTCATTAAAAAGAAAACAAATTTAAAAATGGGCCAAGGAGCACCTGGATGGCTCAGTCAGTTAAGTGGCTAAATTCGTCTCAGGTCATGACCTTGTGGTTCGTGAGTTCAAGCCAAGTATTGGGCTCTCTGCTGTCAGCACCGAGCCCACTTCAGATCCTCTGTCTCTCTCTCTCTCTCTGCCCCTCCTGCTTGTTAAAAAAGGAGGAGGAGGAGGGGGGAGAAGGGGGAGGAGGAGAAAAATGGGCCAAAAGAGGGGAGGAGGGTTGCAGGACAGGCAAAATGGGTGAAGGGGAGTAGATACAGGTCTTCTATTGTGGAATAAATCACAGGAATAAAAGGCACAGCACAGGGAATACAGTCAATAGTACCATAGGAGCATTGTATGGGGACAGACGGTAGCTACACTTGTGGTGAGCATAATAGATTTGTGGAATCACTATGTTATGCACCTGAAACTAATGTAACACCGTGTGTCAACTATTCTACAATTTTTTTTTAAAAAGGAAGGGCCTTGGATATCTCAGCTGGTTGAGCATCCAACTCTTGATATCAGCTCAGGTCGTGAGATCAAGCCCCACGTCAGGCTCTGCCCTGAGCATGGAGACTGCTTAAGATACTCTCTCTCTCCCTCTCTCTCTGTCCCTCCCCCCACTTGCACACATGCATGCTCTCTCTCTCTCAAAATAAACAAATAAACATTAAAGGGGCGGGGCAAAGACCTTAACAGACACCTCACCAAAGAAGATAGAGATGACAAATAAGCACATGAAAAGATGCTCCACATCATCGGTCATCAGGGATATGCAAATAAAAACAATGAGAAACACTCCCATTAAAATAACTAAAATCTGGAATACTGACAACATCAACTGCCGGTAAGGATGTACAAAAAGAATTCTCACTCATTGCTAGTGGGAACACAAAATGGTACGGTTTGGGATTTCTTACAAAACTACACATACTGTTACCATACAGCAAATGCACTCCTTGATATTTAACTTGGTATTTAAGGAGTTAAAAACTTACATCCACACTAACATCTACACACAAATGTTTATAGCAGTTTTATTTTAACTGCCAAAACTTGGAAACAACTAAGATGTCCTTCAGTAGGTGAATGGATAAATTATGGTGCATTCAGACAATGGAATATTATTTCCCTAAGAAGGAATGAGCTATCAAGCCATGAAAAAACATGAAGAAAACTTAAATGCATAACTACATACTATATGATTTCAACTATATGACATTCTGAAAAAAGGCAAAACTATGGGGACAGTAAAAAGATCAGTACTTGCCAAGAGTATTTTGGGGGAGGCAGGTTTAAAGAATGAATAGGTGGAGCACTGAATTTTATGGCACTGAAAATATTCCATGATATTATGATGATGGATACATGTCATTATACATCTCTCCAAACCCACAAATTATATACAACAGCAAGAGTGAATTACACTATATATATGAACTTTGGGTGATTATGCTGTGCCAATGTAGGTTTATCAATTGTAACAAATATACCACTCTGTTGGGAGATATTGATATGGGTGGAGGCTATGCACATGTGGGAGTAGAAGGTACATGGGAAATCTGTGTACCTTCCTCTCAACTTTGCTGTGAACCTAAAACTGCTCTTAAAAAAAAGTCTTTAAAAAAATAAATAAGTAAATACTTTGCACGGTTAGGGGAAAAAAAAAAAAAGCCTGTTTTTTTTTTTTTCCAATTTCACTGAGATGTAATTGTCATATAACACTATAAATTCAAGGTGTACACCATAATAACTTGAATTACATATATTGTGAAATGATTACCACAATAAGTTCAGTTAACATCCAACACTTAATGGAGATACAAAACAAAAAGTTATTTTCCTGGTGATGACAACTCATAAGAGAACTCATGAGAACTTTTTTCTTGTGATGATCTACTGTCAATAACTTAAAAAAAAAAAAACCATACAGATGTTAACTAGAGTCATCATTTTGTACATTAAATCCTCAGTACTGGAAGTTTGTACCTTTTGACCACCTTCTCTAAGTCCCCAACCCTCACCTCACTTCCTGCCTCAATAACCACAAATCGGATCTGTTTAAGATTCCACATGTAAGTGAAATCATACAGTATTTGTCTTTCTCTGACTTCTCTCACTTAATATAATGCCCTCAAGGTTCATACACGTTGTCTCAAATTGCCAATGTCCTTGATTTTTATGGCTGAGTAATATTCCACAGTATGTAAGCATGTATATGACTATTTCTTTATCCATTCCTGGTCAACGGATCTTAGGCTTTTTAAATGTCATGGCTATTATAAATAATGCTGTGAACATCTGGGTGCAGCTATCTTTTTGGTACTTTTTTCTTAAGTTTTTACATAGTGTAATATTAATTTCACTTGTATAATATAGTGATTCCACACTTCCATACAACACCTGGTGCTCATCACAAGTGTACTCCTTAATCCCCATCACCTATTTCACCCATCCCTCCATCCATCTCCCCCCTGACATTGTTTCCTTCGATATATTCCCAGAAGTGGAATGATGAATGATGTTGAGCACCTTTTTCATGTATCTGTTGGCATCTGTATGTCTTCTTTGGAAAAATGTCTATTCAAGCCCTTTGTCCATTTTTAATTGGATTATTTGGGGGTTTTGGTAATGAGTTGTAGGAGTTCTTTATATATTTTGGATATTAATCCCTTACAATATAAGACTTACAAATACTTAATAAAGTCTTTAAAATACTTTTTCAATATAAAGAAAACATAACATATACACTATAAATAGACTTCCAAATTCTGTTAACCCAGCCTGTATACCTGACTGGCGTTCTCCTGCTGCCATAAAACGAATAAAACAAAAAAGTTATAATACAAAGGACCAATAAGACCAAAGGATTTCTTACATGACGAAAAGCACAAGCCATTGGGAAAAAAAACAACAAATGACTACATTACATTGAAAAATTCTGTTCAAGGGTCTCCTGGGTGGTTCACTCTGTTAAGTGTCTAACTCCTGATTCCAGCTCCAGTCATGATCACACGGTTTGTGAGATCAAGTCCCCTATCGGGTTCTGCGCTGACACCACGGAGTCTGCTTGGGAGCGCTCTCTACCCCCTTCTCTCTCTGCCCCTCACCTATTTGCATGCACGCTGTCTTTCAAAATAAATAAAAAATAGAAATAAAAAATTCTGTTCATAAAATTATTCATTAAAAAATAAGTAATAATTTCATAAGATGTATGTTTAATCCATAAATTCAGCGAAAGTTTCCTGTCCAGAGTATATAATATAGAACTCCAAAATTCCAAGAGAATGCCTATTTTAGGCAGAAGATATGAATGAATTAAGAACAGAAACACATACACACAAAAACAAAAGCACAAAAAGAAACTCATAGTATATTTTGTTTACTTTACTCAAGAGCCCGAAGCTCACAGAACAGGGATTAGCTCCAGCTTGGCACTCAATATTTTTTGAATGTTCAATGAACAAGGAGTTATTTTTTTTAAAAAAATTTTTAATGTTTATTTTTGAAAGAAGGAGAAAGAGAGAGAAAGAGTGTGTGCTAGCGGGCGAGGGGCACAGATAGAGGGAGACAGAGACTTGGAGGCAGACTCCCTGCTATCAGCGCGAAGCCTGACCTAAGGCTGTAACTCATGAACCATGAGATCATGAGCCAAAGTCAGATGCTCAATGGACTGAGCCATCCAAGCACCCAGGAATATATATGTTTTTTAATGCAGCAATAAAGATACTCAATCTCACTACAGACCAGAATATTATAAATTAAAACCACCATCTGATAACCCCATCAGACTGGCAAAAATTAAAACATCAAACATTATGAAGTGGGTGATGATGTGTATAAACTGGAAAATTTAAAAACTGTTAATCAAACCACTCTGGAGACCAATTTGACAATATCTACATAAAGCTGGAACTGTACACGATCCAATGATTCCATCACTTAAGGGATACACTAGATCAGGTGTCAGTGAAGTATGGCCCAGCTAAATATGGACTACTGCCCGTTTTTATGAGACCTAAAAACTAAGATGGCTTTAACATTTTTAAATGGTTGAAGGGAAAAAAAATCAAAACAATGTTTCATAACACATAAAAATTATTAAAAAATTCAAATTTGAGTGTCCATCAAGTTTTACTGGCACACAGCCACATTTGTTTACTTATGTCTCATCTATGACTGCCTTCTTACTAAAATAGCAGCATTGAGTAATTGGAACAGAGAGTGTTCAGACTGCAAAGTGTAAAAACATTTACTATCTGGCCCTTTAAACAGAAAGTTTGCTGACCTCTGCCCTACAGAAACACACACACACACACACACACACACACACACACACACGTGCACAAGGAAATGTACTTTTAAAAGATTTCATAGTAGCAATATGAAACATATGAAGGTATACATAGTAGCAATGTATGTAATAAAAAAAAGGTGGCTACAACCTAAACTTCTACAAATGGGAATGTATAAATAAACTGTAGTATATCCATACTATGAGATACTAATTGACAATGAAAATGGAAGTTCTTATCAACATTAATCCCTCAAACAATGCTGTAAGAATGATAAGCAAGTTGCAGAAAAATACAGAACATAACTCATATTCTAAAACATGCAAGATAATTTACACGTGCGCACGCACATGTGGGTGCACGCGCACACACACACACACACACACACACACACACACACACACACAGTTTAGAGATACATACATAAAGAGTAAAGTACAAAGAAATGCATGGGAAAGATAACTACCAAATTAAGAATAGTAGTTACCCCTGGAGGTAGGAGGATGCAAAAAGGATAGGGTTTACCCCAGCTTCAACTATACTGGTAATGTTTTCTTTTGGCTAGTAAGCAGAACATGAGTTTTTGCTATACTATTCTTCATATTTCACATAGATGTAAATATTTCCTAATAACTTTTAAACTATCACCATAACGTTTTACAATAATGAAAAATAGGATAATTTTTTTAAACTTGAAACTTCTGCAACTGACAAATGTAAAAGCAGTAAAATATAAAGAGGAATTAAATGTCAATGTCAGAAAATCTCAATAAAGCAATTTCAGGTGGCTCTGTAGCACTATCGCCCCAGTCTTTCTTAAGAACTTGTCAGGATCCTCCAAAGACAGTTCTATTGGAGCTCCAAGCACCATGTTACAGGTACCCTGCTGAAGAGACCAGGTGAAGAGGCCTTTACACTACATGGAAAGAGAAGGGTCCACCTTTCCACATCTACTAGAGTCAAGACATTTGAATGAAGCCATCTTGGAACCTCCAGACCAGGGACATATATTATGTAAAGAAGAATCACCCAGCTGAGGTGACTTTCTCAAATCCCTAATCTATAAAGCCTTTGTACTTTTGAACAGAAAACAGACCAATAGATTATCCAAAACTATCTCAAAATGAAGTCTAAATATATTATATTCTTGGAAGTGATATTAAATTAGATTTCTCAGGAGTCACCAAAACCACATACTCTTTGCATCGGGATGGAGCTACTACTGCTCAGTATTCTTTGTTTATCTACTTCTTTGTTCCATTCAGTGGATTTCTACAGACCTTTTGGCAGGATGCCAGCATACAGTTAGTTCTGTCCAAGGTCTTTATCAGGCAGCTGTTTGGTGCTACTGGTGTTTCTGGAAGCTCCTTGATCTTCTATAGAACAGAAATATCAAGCAGTGGTATCTTATCCCAAAGTAATACAGGTGGTTCTATCTTTACAAGATAGAAAAAATTCAGTTATCTCTAAAAATTCAGTTATCTCAAGCTGATGCACACAAAGTTCCAAAGTCAGGAAATGAACAACTCAGAAATGACTGTAAGAGACAAACAGCACCAAAGAAAGGTGAGAAGATCATCAGGGTAAGAGAGGAATTCAGTATCCAGGGAGATGGACCAATGACATTTTAATTCTGAACATGAAATGCATAATTCAACAAGGAAAAAACTGACAGAAAACTTAAATTAGAAGGTAAACTTGAGAAACAGGCAAAGCTTGTAAATGGTGAAGACAAAGGAGACTCAAGAGTTGGTACTCAAACTGGGAAGGAAATGCTGATGAAGACTCCCAGACTTAATCGCTATTATGACAAAACTAAATCATTCTTTGATAAAATCTCCTATGATATTAGAGAATGGAGACCAACCTAGGCTGAAGAAAGATCAAATGCCAAAATATTTGGAATCCCACTTCATCCAAACAGTGGTCATAGGAGTTATAGAGGCAGAGTCAACAGAGGTCATGATGGTGAAGAGGTAGTATCTTCACCATGTTTTCACAATTTAGTGGCAGATTCATATATAGGAGGTAGTGGGGTAGAAAGCTTGCAGATTTTTGAATGAGGGAAAACAACAAAGTTATTACATAGTCTACAAACAGGTCTCAGGGAATTTCTAGCTCTTCATTAGATTGCCATTTGGTTTCAATCTTTGCAAAAACTGAAGAAGTGAATTTACTATATGCTGGATACACACACTGGCTTTTTTTGTTGTTGCTCTCCCTACTCTATTTCAAAGACTATACTGCAGTTAATATGGGGGGGAGGGGGGAACCATACTAAAAAGCAAACATGAAATGTATTTGAAATAGCCAAAAACCTCTAAAAGCAAGATCAGAATATGGTTTGCTGTATTGCTACTCAAGCTTGTAGCTTCAGATGTCCTCAAGGTAATTGTTGTTAACCTGCGACAAGGCAGAATGTCTAAACGTCTCCGTGTGACCCCAATGATTGTACCAATTTTAGCAATGAAAGTCCTGTATCCTCAGGAGAAAGGGGTCCTAATTTTTAGTGATGGATGCAGAAAATTATGTAAAGTACAAAACCTAAGATAATCCAAAGAATAGGGCTAAAGAAAAACCATCTGTAATATCAAACAGATACTGCATAGATTATCTACCTTCCATACTTGTTGTCTTTTTTTTTTTTTAAGCTGATGTTGGCAATCATAATTTGCGGTTCATAATAACAGATTACCATCCATTGTTGCATCATTCCAAGCAACAGGACTTTAAGTATACAAGTTAAGTGGGTTATAATCATGATCATTAATAGTCTGCTGTCCTTGACTTTGTATATTAACTGTTGTGTTTTGTACAGAGATAGTGTGAGATAGTGTTTAATTTTTAATACCATAAATAGTGTGACCACGTTTTCTAAGAGTTCAGGTAATGAAAATGAAAAAGACTACAATAACAACTCCAGCATGACCCAAACATCACCAAGTGAAAGAAAAAAGGAAAGAAAAATTTCTAACATTCTTCCTCTTTTCTTACTTACGCTTACCTCGATTCAGAAATTCTTGAATCAGTCCCTGATCAAAGAGAAGTCAAACCAATGACTGTTTATTTTGCTCTTTATACCTGTGAAACAAATTACAAATTGTGTGGCCTACTTTGTTCCATCTTCTGTAGCTTCCAACTGCCAAGAAATTAGAAACTTTTGGATCTCGTAAGAACTGTCATTTTCAAGTTTAAGCAATATTTTGGCTTTGTGAAAAGAATTAAAAAATATATACATACCAGGTAAATGGGAGAAGAAAGGTGGCTGTATAAAGATGGTTGCAAATTCTTTGCCACTCTTGGCACTGAATGGTGGTCTACTTCCCTCCCCTTGAATCTGGGTTGATTCTGTGACATTTTTTGCCAATAGATGTGGCAGAAGTGACTGGGTAATTCCTGAAATTAAGCCTTAAGAGATCTGTGGCTCTTGTTCTTGTCCTCTTAGAGTGCCGCTTCTTCAATAACTGATAATTCCCCATAATTCCCTATTATTTTTCCTTCTGTTGTCTAGACCCCTCTCAAAGGGAAAGTAGGAAAGAGGAAGAGTGGGGAAGCAAAGGGATAAGGAAAGGAGGGAAGGAAGAGAGAAGGAAATGCTGAAGGAAGTTAAGATTATATATGTCAGGTGCCAAGCTCCAGTTCTGATTTTCCCACCAAGTTGTTCTAGATCATATAACCCCTCTACAACTCTTGATTTCCTCAAATACTCAACATAGTTTTGTAATGGCAACAGAAACAATCAACTTATGGAAATGTAGACATGTAGACTATATAATTCCATTTCCTCCTTCCTCTCTGACTACACCAATGAACCTATAATATCAAGAACAATCAGCTAATGGGCGCCAGGTGGGCTCAATCGGTAGCGCATGCAACTCTTGATCTCAGAGTTGTTTGAGCCCCACAATGGGTGTAGAGATTACTTACTAGATAATAATAATAAAATAAAATCCAAAAACAACAAGCTAATACCTAGAAAAAGAAAGGTAGTAAGTGAAAGAAAAGTAAAAACTAGAATTCAAATAAAAACAACAGCAATATGAAAGAGAAGGAAAGCAAGAAAAGGAAGTTCTTTTTCTCTGACTACTAAGAAAATCAATATAGCAATACCAAGTAACACATAGTGCTCAGGATTATATGCCCGGAATTGTTCTATTAAACATATTAACATATTTAATGTTCATGGAAAGTTTATGAGGTAACTTCAGTTACCATTCTTGGTTCACAGATATGAAAACACAAAAGTGGTGAGCCAAATGTTGAACCCTGGCAATCCAGCTTCTGAGTTCACACTATTACATTTCTAATGAAAATACCTTTTATGAAATCAACTCAACTGGGATAAAACCAGGAAATAAGCCCACTTAAGTAAGGAGTAAACAAGGAATGATACTGTGATGCAGTTTCTAAGAGTAGTCCTATCAACAGAAAAAGAAACAGGGCTAAATGGATAACTTTGTGGTGTGTTCCACTTAGCAGGTGGAAACTAAAGACCTTGCTCATATTCATGGAATGCCAATCATTTAGAAGAAATTGTGCTTTAGTTCAAGAGATCCTATGAAGTATTTATTTACAGTTCTCAGTAAAACTGACAAACTGATTGCGTTCTGAATTACACTTATATGTAAAATAAAAGTATGGTTAAGGGGAAATAGAAAACATTTTTCATTTGGAGATTTAATACATTTTGCTGGTATAGAGGGCAACAGAGCAATAATTCAGCATCAGGCTTTTCAAGCTAGTGGTCAAAGTCCACAAAAGGAGTTGGACCCACAGTAAAAAGGGAAACAAAGTAGTTACGTTGGTATATGTGTGTTTGTACACAAAAGGTAAGGCCAGGAAAAATCGGAGTAAATAATGGTGAAGCAATTAGTTGGTAAGAAAAAGGAAAAAAAAAAAAAAAGGGAGAAAAAAGCTCTATTTGAGTAAGTGTAGTATAAAAAAAAAAAGGAACAAATGAGAGAGCAAGTAGATTTGTTAAAGGTTCCACAGGGGAGATAAAGGTTCCACAGGAGGAGGAGGAGGAGGAGGAGGAGGAGGAG